>NW_026926909.1:0-137500 GCF_032062105.1 Saccostrea cuccullata | reverse complement strand
AAAAACAAACACTTCATATAAATAAGTATCCAGCACATTGATCATAGTCAAATAAATCAAAATCTATGGCACTCGACACCCTGGAAGACCGTCATCTGTATCTCATCTCCCAACTTAAACATGGCAATCATTTACTTTGAATGTCTTACTGAGGTTATCCTTTACATTGATGAAGTTGACACTATACACTACAACTTTAAGCTTCCTGAGTTGGCGGCAAGTTTTTTTTTTTTTTTGATTACTGCACATGATTTACACATGTTAAAAACTGCACAGACTTCTATCCACATACATGTACAGTATGTATGCGATTCAGATCTGCCTAGCTCATATAAGTTCACACAATACTTCTTGTGATCCATCACATGAGTGATGAGGGCTTCATTATTTGATGAGCCCAGACTTTGATTGGCTCATAAGCCCTCTTCCTATCTGGACAATGATCCCAGCGAATGACTCTGGATTTAGGGCACCTGCCACGCATCCTTAGGTTTTCTGGTGGTGGTCCATGTGTGTAAATGAGGTCGCAGGATCCTCATACTGGCAGGTGATTAAAACTGACCGAAACTTATCCAGCAGGGCCATCAACTGAGACCGGTGGAGATTCTCATAATACATGATCTCCTCTAAATGGTGGTCCCCTCTGAAGTATGGAAAGAGTCTGAAAGAAAATCAGATTTCACTTATTATATTACAATATTGCAGACTTCATCACAGGATGTAATCAGCTATACAAGCTTTTATTACTGTCACAGTTCTTTTTCTTATGGTTACCATTCTGTAAAATTTTGACCCCATAATTGACGTATGTTTACAGTAATTTCTTTCAAATACTCAAAGTGCACACAATAAAGAGTGGAAATGACCCCCTACAGTTATTACATACTTGGTGAAGAGCTTTAGATCCTCCACATTCTCTTTAGCAGCCTGTGTATCCAGAATGCTGTCTCTCTCCTCCTTGGAGAGGTGGGCCAGTTCGTCGTGGAGGGGCCAGTATCGGTCCTCAGAGACCAGGGACCCATCAGAGGAGGGGGACTTAGAAAACTGGCTCATTCCTTGGTAACTCAGGGCTAAACTCTCATCACTGTTAACTGAAAGTAAAACAAGAATTAAAGATTTACCTCATACAAATAATATGTACAAACTTTTATAGGAATGATAATCAGATACTGACTATAATTAGGACAACTGACTAAATATCGTATAAGTAGAATTTTTAGCGAGGATTTAATTTTGGCATTATTAGCGAGGGTGCCGAGATCGCTAAAATTGAATACTGTAAACCAATTTTTATTCGCGACGACTTTATTTCGCGATTTACCGGGGGTATACTAGTTCGCGACGATTAATTTTCGCGGTAAAGCCTATTAAGGTTTTCTTCTTAACAGACACATAGACTTTAAGAATCGGTTCGCGGCGAGAAATATTCGCGATGACGAGGATCTCGCGAACTTCGCGAAAATTTCTCGCACGCGAATAAAAGTTGGTTTACAGTATCACTAAAAATTAATCGTGCTTTATTTGTAATAGCTTCTTTAATGTGCATTTTAAAATCGCTAAAATAACATCTCGCTAAAAATAAATTACCAGTTTTTAAGAGCAAATCACTAAATTTGTGTCTCGCTAAAATTTCCACTTATATGGTATGCAAAATATGTAGCAAAAGATACACCTGCAGTTACTGTAAACGTATTACATTTGGCGGTGTATTCTTTTTAGCGTTTTTGGCGGAAAGAAACTTCCGCTAATTCAAGTACAACGCTAAATGTCTTAAACATATATGCATTAATAAGAACAGTAAGAAATGCGCTAAATCAAATCTACGCTAACTTGTTCAAAAATCAATTTCCGCAAAATATTGTACACACTAAATATAATACATTTACAGTATTTTGTAAGGCTAAAGTGCGATTAATCAATACAGTGGAATATGAAAATATTTCAAGTCCACCTATTTTGGCTCTTTCACATTCCCCTGTAAATGCTCTATAGTTTTTGAATACCCTTCAGTCAAAGAAGCTTTTTAAAGCAAAATTTTAAGTTCAAAACAAAGATAAGTGCCAAATGATAATGAAATGAGTACCTAAAAATCTGAAAAACTTAGGATATTTAAAAAAAAAATGATACATAAACTCTCTTTACAAATGCTCACTTGAGCCTTCAGCCTGGATTATATGATATAACTACCTGATGCAATATCAGAAACAGACAAACTTTCCTCCTCTGGAACAATAGGCATCCCTGAAGACCTGCCCATTTCTTCTGATACCTTCTTTATCTTGCGGCTGGCTGGAGGACAGAATATGACATAGGTGTGGAGCTGGATGAGGAGTCGATGCTGTAACATCCAGACTACTATCTTCACCTTCTGATCCTATAAAACAGGAGACAAGTAGAATTTTACCAATACATGTATTGATCACTTTTGAAAACAAGTATTTCAATTTGATTCATGTTGATAGAAGGTAATCTTGAGGTACATGTAGAAAATTATTCACTTCTTGTACAAAAGTTGTTGATTTCATTTCAAGTTAAGTATAGACTTGTAGTGAACATGAATAAATACAAGGATGCAATGCCTCTTGACTAGATTGATGACTACTGGTTATAGAGATGATTCTGTACCCATATGTAAATGTTTCACTCACCTGTTGTTTTGTTGGTTTTAACACGTCTTTTGACTCTCTTAACATCACAGGGTAAGAGAACTCTGCTAACTGGCCACACAGGGAAAGAGAGAACAGCTGACTGAACTCCTCTGAGAGGTCCGAGTTACTATAAAACAAAGACATAAAAGGTGATCACTCTAACTCCAGTCTAACTCTTTTGTTTTTAAAATGTATATAATGATACTCACATGTAAGTATTGGCCACAGGTGACAAGACGTAAACATTAGTCTCACACAAAGGAAAAATGATAGTGGCTTTCCCCCAATACACCAAATGGCCAACGATGTTGAATACCTGTTGTTATAAAAAAAATCATTTAAGGTAAACATGAATGAGTCACATGCAATCTTTCTCCATATATACAGTAAAATAGGCTAAGAACAAAGTAGCTTTGTTATAAATGTCATTTGTATATCCATTAAGTTCACATTCTACATGTACTATGAAATCTTCGTAGGGGTTAAAATTTTTGATGTGTTCGAAGTATGGAGAGACCCACGAATGTAAAATTTCAATATGCATTACAACTAAACATTTTCCAACCATGAATTCAAATCCCCACAAACCAATACTTTTTCCTCTAACCTTGAAAATTTGACCTTACAAAAACATGTGATTTTACAGTATTTTTAAGCAAGAGGAATGAAAATCACTTCACTATAATGTCAATTCACCATGGCCTGGGACTCTGATGCTGACAACTTTGATGAGTTGAGCTAAAAAGGACATTGCTTTTGACAATATCAACCGGACAAGTTCTTGCAAGATCTTTACACAAAATAAAAATACCTGTACATATATGTATGAAGTGGTATGAAGTCTGACTTTATGCAGCATAAACTCCTTGAAGCGATGACTTACCTGTGACAAGGCCAGGTCAGCGTAATCAGTTGACTACAGATAAGTATAATAACTTACCTGTGACAAGGCCAGGTCGGCCTCCTGGGACAGCATCTGTAGACTCTGTAGTGGACTCCACACTGTGATCAGTCGACTAGAGATAGGTATGATGACTTACCTGTGACTCTGTAGTGGACTCCACACTGTGATCAGTCCACTACAGATAGGTATGATGACTTACCTGTGACTCTGTGGTGGACTCCACACTGCGATCAGTCCACTACAGATAGGTATGATGACTTACCTGTGACTCTGTCAGCGACTGGGAAGGCCAAAATGGTCAATGGGACTATGGTGCAACTGTCAACATTTTTGATGGGCCATTTCGAAAATGAATGGGCCATCAATATAATCTGAAGGGCCATTTCAATAAATAACAAAGTGACAAACAAATATGAATTATGAGAGAAAACACGTTTTTAATTAACTGAATAATTCATATCAATTTTTAATGATCATGAAAAACATGTATTTCACCTTTTAAATACATAATAATTATTAAATTGCTTAGAATATAACTGATAACAAAGTCATATTTTGTGTTAAAATCTGATATATCTGACAGTTATTTTTAAGGAAAGGGAACAGCCCTACCATACCAAAATTTGATATAATGTTTGTTAGACATTAAAGCGTATTATCTGCAATTTTTATTAAATTTGCCTACGTAGTTTTAATGATATATATCTGTAAACAAGGCATAGTTTTCAGTACTTTTTTTACGCTTTACTATTGAAATATATAGTTTTTTAACCAATTTTGAGATTTGTTGTTTTAAATTGATTGCATTTCAAAATGTCAAGATGAAGTGAAATTAAAATTATTGATATAAAAAAAATTATATGTCGTACGCAAGATTTTTTGCAAATAACATCGCTAAAAATTGAATGCGCACCTTGGCGCCATGTCATATGTTGATTTAATGCGCCATTTTTCAAACTTCAATGCGACTATGGCGCATAGATGTAAAATGTTATTTTACTCAATCAACTTATTGGGACTCCACACTGCGATAACGAGTACCTTATTTACACTAATATTGTGAAATTCATATTCTGAAAATCAGAATAAACTTTATAAACATTCTGTGGTGAGAAATAGCTTGCAGCACACATCGCGATGATAACATTTTATTTCCTGTACTGTATATTTAAGATGTTCATGTTCAGTAAGATTTCAAGCATAACACATAAATTTGATCACTTTATTTATTCGATAAACAGGCCTCCTGGAGAGTAATTGAGAAGGGGGAGGGGGGGGGTCTGTAGTTTTTTATTAAGACTCTGTTTCTTAGTCAAATTGCAAAGTGTAAAACACTCCACACTTATATAAATACACACAGTCGACTTTTGTTATAAAAAATGAAACTTGTAAATTGTTTACAGTGTCGTATAGACTTACCTGTGATATAAATTTATTTTTAAAACGCAAATTACAATTTGTTCGTCAGCATAGACATAGCAATTACATGAGATTTAAAAGCAAAATAATCAAACACATGTAATAATGACGATAATAATAAATACATGTAAAAGTAAAATACGTGTAATAAAATTTACCTCGTTTTTAGTGTTGAGGATTGTTTCATCTTGTATACGTACATACAAATATTTTTGCCCCGGTTTTGATTTGCAGTTGCCTGTGCTACAAGGCCAGGTCGGCGCAGTCCTGGGACAGCATCTGTAGACTCTGTAGTAAGGAGTTGATCCTTACCACACTGTGATCAACTGTCGGACGTGAGGGCTGGACTAAACCGAGGTCCCGTGTCAGAGACTCCCCCCCCCCCCCCCCCCTGTAATGCGGCTTCTCCAGCATAGGACAAAATTTGCAGTCTCCATGAAGTGATGGCATCTCCATATGTAAAATATAATACAAATCACTGCATTTAATTATCCCTTTGAGTTAAAATAATAGTTGAAATGCATTTTGGGCCTAGCCATTTTATTTACGATTATTTTTTTTGTAACAACAACTTTACAGGCATTTTGAGAAATGTAAATGGACAAATCTGAGATAATTCATATCAACTAGGTTTTGAAAAGATCAAATGAATAAACATACTTGTATTTCACCTTTGAAATACATAATAATTATTAAATAAGCAATACAGTAAAACATACTGATAACAAAGTACAAATAATTTTGATTTGTTGTATGCATAATCTGATATATCTGTTAGATTCACAGTGTATTTTTAAGTCAAAGGGAAAGAAAATCACTTCACTACAAGCATAATGCAACATAATGAGTCTAAGCAACCAATGTTTTAAAAAAAAATGTATATATTAAATGTCTGAAAATCCATTGTTACCTTAGACATTCCAAGCATTTCTGTATTATTTCTGGCTGCAAGCATAATAAAAATTCACTCTCAAAGATTCACTTTCAAATAATTTTACACCATCAATTATCTTTAAATTTCTAAAACTCAGATATAGTTCTAATTTTGATGAATATGTTGTAATTAAAGCTCAATTCATAATGATGTTTATTTTCCAAATAAATTTATGAAGCAAGGATCATGTTTCATTCAACAAAGCATTAATAACTAATGCTTCAACCTCTTTACTAGTCACATAACATGTGTTTTGTACCTCTATCCTCATAGTGCTGGAAGAATCTGGAATCTGGTGTATTTTATGTGGTGAACAAAACCAGATCTCAATCCACTTGTTGATAAACAGGTGAACTAATCCAGTTTTGCCTAAACTGAAAATGAGAAAAAAAAAACCTCTATTAAATTAAAGGAAATTGCTTAAGTACACACTAGAGGCCCATGGGCCACATCACTCACCTGAGCACTGCGGCTAGGAAAAAATCAATTCAGTAAATGCCTAAGTGGTCCCGATCTTAAAAGGGGGGTATGATTTGAACAAACTTGTATCTTTGCAAACTTGAATCTATACTAACTAAGGATGCTTACATATTTTTTTGACTAACTGTGGCTTTTTTCCCTATAAGTTTGAACTTTTATTGTGGTCCCACCCAACCCTGGGTGTCATGATTTTAACAAATCTGTATCTAAACTACCTGAGGATGCTTCCATATAAATAAGACCAATCATGACTTTGTTGTTCTTGAGAAGAAGATTTTTCCTATGCAAAACTATGATCGTCCATTGTGGCCCCACCCTACCTCCGGGGGTCATGATTTGAACAAACTTGAATCTACACTACCTGAGGATGCTTCCATATAAATATGAACAATCATCGCTTTGCTGTTCTCAAGAAGAAGATTTTTAAAGATTTTTCCAATATATTCCTATGTAAAACTTTGATCATCCATTGTTGCCCAGCCCTACCCCCTGGGGTCATGATTTGAAAAAAACTTGTATAAATATGACCAATCATGGCTTTGCTGTTCTCAAAAAGATGATTTTTAAAGATTTTTCCTATATATTCCTATGTAAAACTTTGATCGTCCCTTGTGGCTCCGCCCTAACCCCGGGGGGTCATGATTTTTACAAACTTGAATCTACACTATCTGAGGATGCTACCATATAATACGAACAATCATGGCTTTGCTGGTCTCGAGGAGAAGATTTTTAAAGATTTTTCCTATATATTCCTATGTAATACTTTGATCGTCCATTGTGGCCCAGCCCTACCCCCGGGGTCATGATTTGAACAAACTTGAATCTACACTACCTGAGGATGCCTTCATATAAATATGAACAATCATGGTCTTGCTTTTCTCAAGAAGATGATTTTTTAAGATTTTCCCTATATATTTTTATGTAAAACTTTGATCGTCCATTGTGGCCCCGCCCTAACCCCGGGGGTCATGATTTGTACAAACTTGAATCTACACTACCTCAGGATGCTACCATATAAATATGAACAATCATGGCTTTCCTGTTCTCAAGAAGAAGATTTTTAAAGATTTTTCCTATATATTCTTCCGTAAAACTTTGATCGTCTATTGTGGCCCCGCCCTACTCTTGAGGGTCATGATTTGAACAAATTTGAATCTACACTACCGTAACCTGAGGATGTTTCCACATAAGTTTCATCTTTCCTGGCCCAGTGGTTCTTGAGAAGAAGATATTTGAAAATTGACATTAATTTTTCAGTAATTTTTAATCATCTCCTCTTGAATGGGGCATGGCCCTTCATTTGAACAAACTTGAATCCCCTTTACCCAAGGATACTTTGTGGCAAGTTTGGTTGAAATTGGTCAAGTGATTCTTGAGAAGAAGTCGAAAATGTGAAAAATTTACAGACGGACAGCTACACAGACGGTGGACAAAATGTGATCAGGAAAGCTCACTTGAGCCTTCAGGTGAGCTAAAAATACAGTAATTCCTGATATCTTTCATTTAACATAAAGTAATAGAAAAATCAGATACTTTCATTTAACATAAAGTGACAGAAAAATAAGATACTAACTCTTCAAAGATAGTTTGTAAGCATTTAGCTAAAGAACTTCTTGGAAGAATCATGGCATATGGAGACTCTGCAGAATCTGAAAATTCAAAATTCTAAGATTAATTGTTATAAGTAAAGATACACAAAGGTATGTATAACCAAATGTACTTCTGTGACAAATGGTATCTATAAACTGAAAAATTTTACAAAACGTATGAAAAACATTGAAGCAAGATTCTTTGACAATTTCAAAATTATATTTCAAACATAAATACAAATGTACAACATTTTTCAGACCAGCAACAATTTTTTTTTAGAACTAAAAATTAAATGCAGTCCTTCTCTAAATACAGGTAAACTTCGGTATCTCGACATCGGATATGTCGACAACCTGGGATATGTCGACGTCCGGCGGCATTATTTACTATATGAATTCAACAAAATCTATTTTTAATGTCATATTGGTCACAGTCAAGGTTTACCTGGTATATGTCATTGACCGTGGTTTGTCATGGTCGCTTGAAAGAACTTAATTCACACCTTTCACACCCATGTTTTGACTACATACTGCTCTATAAAAATGTTTTGTAAGCAATCCCAAACGTTAATTGTTTAATGTACCGCTAATTATCATTGGTTATAATCTTCTCATGGTTTAAAATTTGTGTCGTTATTAAACATTTTGTAAAAAAAACCAGAAGTCTCTGTCGAGACTGTAGCTCTACTGGTTTGTACTTATCAAAAACCATTGCACTATTTTATGTATCTTTGTGTAGTCATTGTGTGCCATATTTTGAAATCAAACTAGAACAGTCAAGGAATTTCACAGAAAATTCTATTTTTAGTAACCATGGTGTCATTTGAAAGAACTTAATCATGTATCTTAGTGTAGTCTACTTGTGTGCCAAGTTATATTGAAATCAGACCAGAATATGAAAGAATTTCACAGAAAATTCTATTTTTATAACCATGGCAAAACCGTATGGTTCAAAAGTGTGCCAAGTATATTGGCAAAAAGTGTAAAAAGCTATTTTTAGTATATAGGTCAAAATCAGTCAAGGTCACAAGTTATATTGAAATCCAAAACTGGTGTCAGAAAATTTGAAAGAACTTAATCAAAAACCGTGGTATCTTAGTGTAGTCTACTTGTGTGCCAAGTTATATTGAAATCCCAAATATGAAGATCCTATCTCCTATGGTTCAAAAGTTATGGCAAAAAGTGTGCCAAGTTATATTGAAATAAAAAGCTATTTTTAGCATATAGGTCACTGTCAAGGTCACAAGATCATTGACCTTGTCATCGTTTTGAAAGGACTTCATTAGTGGAGTATGTATACTAAATATGAAGTTCATATCTCCTATAGTTAAAAAGTTATGACAAACAGAGGAAAAATCTATTTTTAGCATATAGGTCACAGTCAAGGTCACAAGGTTTTTGACCTTGATGTCATTTGAAAGGACTTTATATATGTGTGGAGTAAAATAGGAGGTGCACCAAATATGAATTCTGTCTTTCATAAATCTCTTATTGTTCAAAAGTTATGGCCAAGGTTAAAGAATAACAATGAACAATATACACAATGAATTCAATTTAACTTAAAAATTGTGGTAAAAATGCATTCAACATGAATCAAAAACTTACGATAAACATATGTAACATCAACAGACCAATTAAATTTTGGAAAATGAAATGAAAATTAATTATGAATGATTCTGAAATAAAAAAGAAGTGTAATGAAATAATTTTAAAAATATACACATTAACTTTTTTCCTTATCTCGGAAGTCAACTTTGTACCAGTCTAATTGAAGACATGTAGGTACCAGTAGTTACAGTCGTCTGGTGCATAAAAATTAAATGCAGTCCTTCTCTAAATAGTAAATACCCAATGTTTGTTGTTTACCTTCTGGCATGGCTGCCACCTCATCATGGACGGACAGCATGATTTTTGCTTGAGAGGACAGATACTGGCATCGTCCCTCCTCATGATGAATGGCTACTGTGATCTGCTTGACTAGGTCAGTGTAACACTGGATCACCGAGGACGTCACATAGGCCTGGAAGTTTCAACACCCTACTTTACTTACAGACAATAGAGAAACATAAAATTTACCATCTGTAATTATGCCCCTGTAAACGAAGTTTCGGGGGTATATATTTTTTGTCATGTCCATCTGTCTGTCTGCCTGTCTCTCTGTCTGTCTGTTTGTTCACAAAAACTTTAACCTTGCCCATAACTTTTGATTTAGTGGAGCTAAGATTTTCTTATTTCACATGTATATTCCTTGTGACAAGACCTTTCTTTGGGTACCACCAAATTTGACCTTTTGACCTTGACCTTGGAGTTTGACCCACTTTTATACAAAATTCCTTTTACTTTGGTCATATCTTTTGAACAGTAAATACCAGGACATTTATACTTCACATATGTATTCTTTGTTGAAAGACTTTTCATTGGATACCAACAACCTTGACCTTGTAGATTTCCATACTTGTGAAAAAAACTTTAACCTTGGCCATAACTTGGGAATGGTAATGGCTAGGGCTTTCGTACTTCATATATGTAATCCTTGTCAGAAGATCCTTCATTGGATACCAATAACTTTGACCCTTTGA
Organism: Saccostrea cuccullata; assembly: GCF_032062105.1. Taxonomy (NCBI): domain Eukaryota; kingdom Metazoa; phylum Mollusca; class Bivalvia; order Ostreida; family Ostreidae; genus Saccostrea; species Saccostrea cuccullata. The sequence continues at coordinate 126,947 of NW_026926909.1, read as the reverse complement.
CATTTGAGTTTGACATACTTTTAAAAGGCAAACCTTGATCCATAACTTTTAAAGGGTTAGGGCTAGTGCTTTCATACTTTATATATTTACCGGTAATCCTTGTGACAAGACCTTTCATTTGATAACAAGAACTTTGACCCTTAGACCTGACCTTGGCCTACTTTTGAAAAAAATTAACCTTGGCCATAACTTTTGAACACTTAGGGTTAGGGCTAATCCATAATCTACATAAGTATTCTATGTGGCAAGACCTTTCATTGGATACCAATTACCTTGACCTCTTGACCTTGACCTTGGAATTTTTTGTACTTATTGAAAAAAACTTTAACATTGGCCTACTTTCAAATTTCACAATTGTTTTTCCAGTGAGAATACCCTACTTTTGGTACCAATTAATTAAATTTGCATTTAACAAAAGTTGAATCTTTGCTATGTTGCCTACAGGGGCATCAGTGTTTCACAAACACATCTTTTTTTTTTTAACTGATTGTTTTCACTTTTGACGGAGAGATCTTTATAGAAAAATTATCATTTAAACATTTACATGTTTATAATTATCTTGGAGGATAATTTTGTGTGTTTGATATTTGTAATGCAAGTCAAGAATTTCTACAAACCCTCAGCACAAAAATGATATTAAATGAGATAATCTGGTGGGCTCCTGGCTTTGATTTCCCCATATCCAGAGACATGGGGAATCCAACAAATCTGACGTCATTTATCTTAAGGTCGAAAGGCTTTCTGCACAGGTCTTGCTTGGCAGCCAACAAGTTTGCCAAAATAGAATCCGAAAACCTGCAGTCATTAAAAAAATATACAACTGTATCAACAATACTAACAAGGCAGAAAATTTGAGTTATGACAGGATTTTTCATCTCAAATGAAGTAATGGTATTTATCTAATTAGTCATAAAGAAACATGCTACAATGAAACTATATTATATCTTTTCATAGAAAAATAATTTTCTATGGAAACAAATGTTTATGTTAATCAATGAAAACAACTTTTATGATAAATACAAGATGTGTAAAAATTCTCTGCTTGTTACAAATTCAAACCTTTTTAAAATACTAGTAGCTGATATGTAATGACTGGAAAAAATACATTCAAATATGTGTACTACTAAATAAACAACCACTCACCCTACTAAGGTATTGTCTCTGATACAAGAGGTTACAGGTTCTCTGAAAAAGGTAGTTTATTTGTTAATTCAAATGCATCACACAATTAAAGTTTGAATTCAATCAAGGGTTCATGATTTAAGATAAAATTTAACATCTTATTTCCAGCCAGAAAAGTCTCAATTTTAAATAGTACTTTGAATAATGATGGTACCACATTTTAATTTTACAAGGAACAAAATATGAAAGTTTTGGTCCATTTCAATCCCAAATTAAAGAGATGTAGTCCAAAAATATTTTGCTATATTTATCTCTATGCCTTGTGGTCTGAACCTTTGATGACCTTAATTCATTGTATGATTTACCTCCATGTAATGAATCATCATTATGATAGGATTCTTCAGATTGAATTAAATACAAATGTAACAGCAAAGGAGAAATGTATGACTTGAACGGGAGTTGAAACCCAGGACCCCTACATTTCTTGTCAAGTACTCTACTGATTAAGCTACCTAGGCCAATTTCTATGCAGTGCAAATAATTAAATTCCACCTTCTCTTTAAAATGTCTTCACCCTTGAAGACACAACCCAAGTAATATTACAGCTCCCCAGGCAAGACTTTAACCTGTAAGTCCAGAGGTGGTCAATGACATGAAATCTGTTACAGAAAGGTGAAAAAAATGTATGGCTGGACTGTGAATCAATTCCTAAACTCCTGCATCACCTGTCAAGTGCTCTTCCATTCTGTTATCCCCAGTCTAATATCCAATCCAGCCTTTATTAACCCAATGGAATTAATCTAGATTTTCCATGACCAGATATTGCCAGAGCATGATAATGAGAAAGAGAGAAATCAATCCTTAAACCATTACTTCACTAGTTTGGGAAAACATTTCATGGGTTTTATGCTTTTCACCCGTTCATCAAAAAAGTACCTTAGTATGCTAAAAATGAAAAGTTTCACCACAAGTTTTATAACAAGAGGCCCAGGGGCCACAGCGTTCACCTGAGCACATCGGCTAGGAATAAGCACATATCAGATTAGCTGCAATAATGTAGCCCTCTCCCTCTTTTTTTTTTTTTTGGGGGGGGGGGGGGGGGAGAGGGCTACAACTCCTTAGGATCTCCGTAATGGTGCAGCTGTGGAAGTGATTCGCTCCCGCACGGATTTCGGCTCAAATTGTTAGTAAATGGCTATTTTATTAACATTTCTTACCTTGACTCCAAAAATGCAGTTATCCAAGACATAAATCAATCCAAAAATATACAGAACAATCCATATATCAATTATTTTTCGTGTATGTCAACATCACAACTTAAATTTATCCGCCATGTTTACTGACCTTGACAGATTTTATTCTGGGACAGCCAATAAGATTAAGGATCTATAGGGAGCGGATTTCTTTGGAATTACCTTATTTTAAGCCTAAATATCGCTGTTTACGGAAAAATAACACATGAAGTGGTTTTATTTATCGATGTTTAGTGATACTATTCATCACAATTACTTATAAACACCGAAACCTGCTTTATTTAGTTATTCTAAATTTCAAGCGCAAGTCTCGGTACGTCACGCGTGAACTGTCATGGCTGTTGAAGATAAACACGAACTTGGCGAAGATTTATTTTACATGTTTTTCGCGTTTAACGGGTTATGTTGTCGACAGTGAATAAAAATCTCGTCTCATTAGATGTAAGTTGAATGTAAAAACTATTTTTTCTGCCTGCCGTAGCCCGTATCTTAAAAATATTTTTGCACCATTACAGAGATGCTGTGAAATTGTAGCCCTCTCCAGAAAACATCAGATAAAAAAAATCGGAGAGGGCTACATTATTGCAGCTAATATCAGATCAGAACTAAAAGTTAACTGGGGGGGCTTGAATTTTAACCCCCCCAGGGATTCTTGATTCGAACAAACTAGAATCTACACTACCTGAGGATGATTCCATATAAGATATCACTAATCATGGCTTTGAAGTACTTGAAAAGAAGATTTTAAAAGGTTTCCCTATATATCCCTATGTAAAACTTGGGTCGGCCATTTTGGACCCACCCTAGTCCCGGGGGGTCATGATTTGAACAAACGTGAATCTACACTGCCTGAGGATGATTCCAAAAGAGTTTCATCTTTCCTGGCCCAGTGGTTCTTGAGAAGATCTTTAAAGATTTTTCCTGTATATTCCTATGTAAAACTTTGATCGGCCATTTTGGCCCCACCCTAGCCCCAGGGGTCATGATTTGAACAAACTTGATTCTGCACTACCTGAGGATGATTCCACATGAGATTCATCTTTCCTGGCCCAGTGGTTCTTGAAAAGAAGATTTTTAAAGATTTTTCCTATATATTCCTATCAGTATGTAAAACTTGGGTCAGCCATTTTGGCCCCACCCTAGCTCCAGGGGTCATGATTTGAACAAATTTGAATCTGCACTACCTGAGGATGATTCCACATGAGTTTCATGTTTCCGGGCCCAGTGGTTCTTGAGAAGAAGATTTTTTAAAAATGCCATTAATTTTTCTCTAATTCATAATTATCTCCCCTTGGAAAAGGGCATGGCCCTTCATTTGAACAAACTTGAATCTCCTTTACATAAGGATACTTTGTAGCAAGTTTGGTTGAAATTGGCCCAGTGGTTCCTGAGAAGAAGACGAAAATGTGAAAAGTTAACGACGACGACAACAACAACAACGACAACAACGATGACAGACAACGGACAAATTTTGATCAGAAAAGCTTACTTGAGCCTTCGGCTCAGGTGAGCTAATAATATTAATTAGCATGTTTTATAATTCATTAATCTTTGCTACATCATGCATATATACGTACTTGTTTGATAATATGTCCTCTGTTATTTTTATTGCATATGGATTGCTTCCTTTAGCTGAAAGAAAACAAATTTAATCATTATGAATAAGCTGCATTACCAGCTACTGATGTACCCATAATTATAAGGCAATTATAACTCACAGGTCCAGGAAAATCACTATATTTAGCTACATAGCTAAATCTACCAATATAACTTTATTTACCTATATAATATAGCTTTATTTAGCTATTTCAGAGTAAATTTCTGTTTTATGAAAAGCAGACAAAAAGTCGCATAATGAGGCAATATTAGTTTTCAACTTTGAAATGGACTGAAAACAATTCACCAAAAACCCACTTATAAAAATGTTTCTCCTTTTGTGCAATTGCAATCAAAGATCTAAAAGTTTTGGAGCTTTGTATAACAGTTAATCTGTGAGTAAGCAGCTACTTTAACAAAGAAAAGCAGTTTTGGTCAACAAGATAATTGATTGGTAATAATTGAGCGCAAGGCAATCACACTTAGTCATGCCTCATCGCACTTTCAGCTATCCAAAGTCCAAACATTAGAGATGCATTTTGGGGTAAAAAAAGTGTTTAAAAGCTAAATATAGTGATTTTCCTGGACAATTAACCTTCTAAGAAAGCATATTTTATATTTTTCATTACTATCATTAATATTTGTCGAGAGGCACAAAAAATATAAGATAAAAATGCCTTTTAGAGCCCATTCACTTAATTATTGAGCATGACTTGAGTTGAGAAATTTGCATTATTTTTCAATACAAGGTTATTACTTTTTGATAACACGCCACGGTTGATTGGTTCAGCGTTTGGGTACCGGAAAAGTAGTCTGTCGCCACGAGTTCCTGAAGTGATGAGGACAACTGCCAATGGATCTGTATTCATACTTCAAGTTTGACTTGAGCCACCCGTCTGCTATTTTTTTCCACAATGTGTAAATAAACCTTCTCATACAAAAGAGTTCCATTTGAGGGATGACTATTTACCCTAATAGATACTTCAGTGCACAAGTGAATCTGATTGTAATATAATTCATCATTTGGTCATTGTATATTAAAATACTCTGAAAAGAAAATAAGATATTTTATGGAGAATATATTTTTTTAATTCATTGTATTGTTATTGATTTAAATAATAATAATAAAAAAAGATCTTGTATGTTAAATTTGTCCCATTTTTAAATATGTACAAGTATATGGCAAAGCAAAACAAAAAAAAAAAAAGATTACAATAGTTGAATTTACTTTATTTATCTATTATATAACTTAAATATCATCACATTGTTCCTTTATCTATCAACCTTTACTGTGACTGTTCTTCATTTGTAAGCGTAATTCACTCACCACGACAGTGACCCCAATGCAGCTGTACTTTACCAGATTTCTATTGCTTTCATTAAAAATTCAAAATATAGTTTATAAAAATTATGTAGTTTAAACTAGTATAAGTAAGATGGCTGATGATCTGTCCTTGCAAAGACTATAGGGGTCCTGTCTTCTGTAACTCTTAGCTGTAGTACCCCTGACAAACTTCATTCTCTATTTTACAGGCTTGTCATGCTTCTCTCATTCAAAAACAATTCATGAAGATAATGTAATCTTCTCCTAAAACTATGCTGAGATCAACCCACAAGTTAATGAATAATATAAAATTTGTCAGAGGGTCCAAAGGTAACAATTGAGTTGACTCCTGATATTTCGAGGATGGACAGTTTCACACATGTTCTTAGAGTCACAATGCATGATCCTCATTGATATGCAACAAATTATTATGGGTTTATGTAAGTTTTATTGTTGATAATTAATTCAAGCAAATTCATCCAGGTAGGCTTATACTGTTATATTTACATATGAACTTTGGAAATGGACTGCTCCAAAAAGTTTAACTTTAATCTGGAAATATTTCAGATCAAGCAACCAAAATTCTTAGTGTGAACCCCACGATGCATCGATCATCCATGCAAGTTCAATAACCATAGGACTATCAAAGTTACTTGAAAATTGACTTGCTTCAAGAACTTCAATATGTTCAAGTATGTCAGATACACAGCCAATTGTGAAAGTAACATTAAACTAACATTAAGCTAATGTTAATTTAATATTACCAGGTAATTGAGATTAACATTAAAATTAATGTTAGGCACAATTGGCTGTATACATCTGTCAATAGCAAGTCCAGCAGTGGAAATCCTTAGATGCATCATCCATGTAAATATCAGGTAAACTAAAAATGTACAATTAAGCCTAAAAAAATTGCTTTGATGTATTTTTATTTCAAAAACAATTTAAATAACATGCACGATTGCACAAACTTTTAGAAATTGCATCACAATGTCTATCCAAATGATATCGTATATTTTCTGCCTATTGTACAAAGATTATTTTTTGATGATTTGTATGACGTCATCATGATTCATCAAGTGCTGAAGTCCGATCCTTTGGGGACTATACTTTACACTAGTACCCTGTAAAAATAGAACAAATTCTGAATTCTAATATTAAAACCTTAAATTTGTCAAATAATTTACAAAGATGTATCTTTTAAATGTACATGTATATATATATAACCAAATGACTTGTTACTTTTATCAGTAGAAATGTCTAATGACCTTACCCAAACTAATCCATATTTGAATGCGTCCACTATAGTTCTATGAATAGCATGACACTAAAAAAAAGAGGAAAGATCAGTATTATAGTTTTTGTAAATCTATGTATTTTAAAATCTCTCTTCAGTGCAGTGACTGAAGACAGTTTTGTTTTAACAGAATCTCCATTACTCACCACATGCTCTGCTGTACACCCTTTCCTTAAAATCAACCCTCCATCAAAATCAGGCCTCTCTGTTATTATAAGAACAAATTATCAGGTCCAATGAAATAAAAAAAATTATTATTAATTTATTTATTGAATTAATTATGGTAAGTATATTTCAAAATAAAGAGCTGTCATTTCTAAATTTATAAAAATTTCAACCAATAAGTTCATCTTAAATTATTTCAATTTAATATTATTTAAAAAACCTATCATGTTTAGATTTTCTGTACTCTACAACAGGAGTGCTATATGCAGAGTTACCTCCTCTTTTCTTTGTGTAGACACGGACCAGAGCCAGGTATTCCCAGATCATCTCCACCAGGTAGTCCAAGTTCAACCGCATGTTACAACTGAAATCAGTCACATTGTATAAATAAAATCAGTCACATGTTACAACTGAAATCAGTTACATGACACAACTGAAATCAATTACATCATTTACAACTAATAAAACCAGTCACAAGTCTCTTAAGTCATATACAAATGTAACAACTAAAATCAGTCACATAAACTGAAAGCAACCGCATGTTACAAACAACTGAAATCAGTCACATCATCTTTCTAATAAAACCAGTCACAAGTCTCATAAGTCATATTACAATTAAAATTGGTCACGTAAACTGAAAGCAGTCACATGCATGATACAACTGAAATCAATCACATGTGACATCTGAAATCAGTAAAATATTACACATGAAATCAGTCACATGATACAACTAAAATCAGTAAAATAAATTATATTACAACTGAAATCAATCACAATCAAAGTTACCTGACCACCACAGAACTCGGTTCTCTTGCGAGCCTGTCCACTTCTTCTATTGAGATTTGGTCAATTTTGTTATAGACCTAGAAAAAGAAAACACCAAGTGGCTTGTAAATACCCTGGTACATTGAATGTGTCCATGTATATACAATATTCTTTAAAAATCCATGTTTATATTGTTCTTTATATAAAATGGAAAATTCAGCACACCCCATGGAAAATTTTAGGGTAGAAGTACCATAGAACTTAATCCAGTAGAAACTAAATACATTGTTCTGTCAACATTACCAGAGTCCGTTGACTTGTAAAAGAAGGTTACTACTACTTTGAGGTTTTAGCTTATGACTGAATAAATCATGTGTATACCATCTCTTCCTTCCATACTCACATATAAACAGGGCATGTAGACTCGGTTTCCAAGTATAACGTCAACAAACTCGTCAGATGTACAGTCTTCTCGGAATAAAACCTCAGCATTAAAGATCTCTGTGTCAGGTTAAGGACCAAACAACACCACTAGTAAAAGCTATATTTAGGGATTTTCTGAAGTGTTGTGCTTATGAAGTTTAAATCATGATGACATAAAAGTACAGTGTTTGGAATATAAATATGCGATGATCTCAGTTCACAGGCAATTTGCTTCTCATATATCCCTTAATATAAATAGTTTGTTATCTACCATAAGTACATGCTTCAGCAAAACTTTTTGATTAAGAAGCATTCATAAGGGTCATACATGCCAACTTTTAAAAATTCCCATGGGGGATTTAGCGCGTGACGACAATTTTCAAAGCTTTAAATTCGCGACATTTTGCGATTTTGAAAATAAATGATTATGAAATACTTTAAATTTTTTTTTAATTATAATATTGATGGCACTTATGAATACAAAACAAAACGAATTAAAGTTTTATTTTTCCAAATCTAAATATCTTTGCTCAATAGTTGTCACTCAGTTCTATTAATTTACATTTTGTTTCTGGTATGTACCCTTAAAATCAAGTGTTACTTTATTCCCTATAAGTAAGTATATAGAGTGCATCATTAATTTTATCTCACACACGAAACAATTTGGAGAAATAGGCCTAATTAAATCCTGATTTTTTTAACACAAGCCCCACCCCCACCCATTCCAAAGAGAAATTAAAATTGTAAAAGACTACATCATGAACATGATGAACTTTTGCAGTCTTGGCAATGCCATATGGGTCTCTGGTATTTCCTTGATATATATGTAACAAAGAAACACAATGTACAATATGAGCTAGTATGATCTATGGGAGAAAAGGGATTCAGTGCACTTAACATACATGAGAGTATTATTTAATCTAAATTATTTTCAATAATTTTTAAATTGACGAACTATACAATGTTTTTATTATTAGCAGTTAAAATCAGCAGCTATATATGCTTTGAAATTTTCTACTTTCGTTTTCAAAAAACGATCTTTTTGGATTCCATTTTTATTGTTTATCATTTTATTGACTTTAATTTTTGTTTTTAATACAATGACTAATAATTAAGCCCTTAATCTATGTGTTTCACTTCGCATACCCCTTCAAACTGAAAAGATTAATCTCCTAACTGCTCCAGGCTATAAGCTACCTGTACCTGGACAGCAACGTGTGCGTTGAAGCGAGAAGTGATTTCCTGTGGCTAATAAACTCTGCATGCTAAATAAACAATGAGACTTATCTGTGTGTATTGAATAAACAACTCTGATATTCTTATCCCGATTGACAAAATTCGGCGGTAGGGAAACTGAAAATCTGAATTTGTTCAAATCGGGAAATTGGGGCAATTTTTCTCTCCCGATCGGGAAGGCGGGATGAAAGGGAAAAATCGGGAGAATCCCGCCTAAATCGGGAAAGTTGGCATGTATGAAGGGTGCCCAGTTTATAAATATGTGTGAATTTTGCGAGTTCCAATGTTAATTTATTGTTTCTCCAAGGATACTCCATTCATGAAGGATCATCTGTACCAATTTTTCATTAACCTTTGTCAGGGGTAGCGTGGAGTTAAAGGATATGCCTCCTCCTTTCTTTTGCTGAAAGAAAACAAGGGGCATTTGTCTAGTTATGGCTACTTTATGTATAGTATTTCTACTTCAATAACAAATCAACCAAAAACAATATTTTACATTGACATATAGATATTATTATGCATATCTTACTTTTAAATAAATGTTAGGTTTCCTTTTATTCAGTCGTATACCAACACTCTCCAATTCTGCTGTCAGCAATTCTCTGAAATAAAAGTTTATATAGATTACATGTAGTATATGAAAACTAATACATGTAATAAAGTCAGAGAAAAGGTGCACAATGCAACACATATTTATTATACATTTGTACAGCCAAACAAAAACATTTTTATCAACACCAACTTTATGTGTTCCCCAATTGCAAAATCTAAATTATTATGTACCAATTTGTCACTTTTCAAATGGCTTTCTCACAGACCTAAAGTTATAAAATCCAAACTTTGTATACATTTATGGAACACCAAGCAAAAGATTGATAGTGTCTTTGAAGTTTATGTCATATAACCTGGCCATCAAAACAAAGTACATGTACATGTATATGCATTCCAAAGCAGAGATCATAATCAGTAAAAATTCTTGTTTTCCTTGATATATTATTTAGGGGGACTATAGTACTAGTTTGCTATTTGGGTTTTGAAGTAGTTGACATAAATTTCAGCTTTTACTTTTGAATTTTACTCTTTGTAGCATCCAGCATCATGACCACTACATCTGCTGTCCTTGCCACGGCTATGACCTGCCGACCTCTTCCCTTTCCTGAAAGTCAAAAAAAAACTTACATTAGGAAAATAATTTTTCATGAAAATCTTTCTCTTTTACAGAAAATTACTGGATGTAAACTGGATGTTGAAGATATTATCTCTTTTGAGTAGTCAAAGACTGAACATTCCTTAATAATTATCTTTAAACTCATTTCTCAAATGAATCAGATCCAGCTTCAGAAGAATGTTTCCTGCTTTCAAGCTAGCAGTTAATTCTTCAAGTAATTTATTTAAATGCATGTAGATACAGTAAAACATGTTTAGTACGAACAAGGATATGGCAGAGTTACCTTGGACCCCCAGCTAAATAAATTTAATGTATTCCTTATACGGATATATAACAACAAATTACGGATGTAGTGATTAAATTTCATAGGTCCCAGTGACTTTGTTTTAACCGAGTTTTACTTCCACTTTTACTTCACCTTGAGCAGCTCCCTCTATGATTCCTGGTAAATCAAGAAGTTGAATTTTGGCACCATTATGCTGAAAAAAAAGAATTACTGGCTCTTCACTAGCTGCAGATCTGTAGCGTTATGGTTGTATATACTGTAAATCACTTTTTATTCGCATAATTACGCGAGACAGTGTGCTCGCGAAAATTTAATTCTCGCATATAATAGTATTCCTTAGGATAATATAGAGCAAGAACCATAATTCGTGAAAATTTTGTCTCGCTTATCAAGAGTCAATGACTATCTCGCGAAAATAAGGTGTCGCGAAAATTTAGTGATCTACAGTATTTGTCTTTGACCATAATGCTACAGATCCCGTAATGCAAAAAAGGTGCAATTTGCGGCGCAATATTTTTTGCGTACTTTTGGGGGAGAATTTCTCCACTGTCCATCATCGGTCAATTAACTACATTTCACTCCCTAATTCTAGTCACATTATTTAACTAATCTGTATAATTTATCCACCTCCCAACCATTTATAGTTGTCTCTACAGGTAATAAACTTGCTTGAAGTGAATTTTCAAAAAAGTAACAAATAATTTCAATCAAGCGAGTTTATCACTTGTAGAGACCACTATAAAGGTATGGGAGATGAATAAAATATACAAATTAGATAAATAATGTGCCTAAAATTAGGTAGTTGATTGATCAATGCTAGAAAGTGGAAAAATTCTCCCCAAAAGTGCGCAAAAAATATTGCTCCATAAATTGCACTTTTTTGCATTATGGGATCTGTAGCACTATGGTCAAAGACAAATATATAACACCATAATGCTACAAATCTGCAGATAGCTCTTCACCTGAAGCAACTTTTTTTTTTTAAAAAATGACATGTACTCATACTGGTAGACACATTGTACAGATATTTTAACAGTGTTAAGGTTCATTAACCCTCTGCTCACTCATATGAAATGTTGCTTGAACCTTTATAATTTTCCAAAAAAAACGTATTTTATAAGTAAAATACAATCAATTATAACTTAGCTTGCGGGACAAAATTGGACAAAAAAGACACTTCAACTTGGCAAATTTATAAAGGAATAATAGACATTTATGTCATCCTTTTTATCAGAGTATCAATGTACCTTAATCAAAAGAAATCTGACAATTTCAGCAAGTTTAAGGATTGTCTGTGGCCATACTTAGTTTGGTGATTTATAGAGCTCTGTAAATTTATACCAATAAATTAGGAATGCAGATCAATGAAATAAGCTCACATTTTAGGAAAAAATAAAATAAAATATGCATTCACCATAATAACACCAAGATGCACATATCAAAGTGTAGACTCACCTCAATAACACCAGGAATACAGGTCAAGGTTGTGAACTCATATGCAGCACATTCACTTTTGGTTTTTGTCAGGGTACTCAGTAATGTGGACTGTCATATATACATATTCAAAAAAAGTTATTAGCAATAATACGCATACCTCAAAATAGTCTACTGTTAATAACTTATTTATACATTTACATGAATATATGTAAGGTTATTAGTAAAGAACTTTACAGAGGACTATATGATTAATAGACTGGCATTGACTAGTTTATAGATTAAATATTTAGAACAAGACAGATCATAAGATGTATAACAGACCTCCAAATAGCTTAATAATTAGAACTCGATCTTTTCAATAATGTCAAGAAACTCTTATAAAAGTTATTTTGCTTCTTACTCGAAAACAACTGTAACTATAATTCACTGTACAGTATTCTGCCTACATGTTTTGATATTCTAAAACAGTCAGCACTCATATAAAACTCAGTACAGTGTATCAGGTTTTCTTTTTTTGTTGAAAACCTAAATTAATATGTAACTACATGTAATTTATGTACATTAATTAAACATCCACACCTTGCCTACTGATGGGAATCCTATAAGAGCTACCCTGGCATCTCCAGATTTCATCACATCAAAACCCTCTCCCTAGAATCAAAACAACATTATCCATTTAATGTCATCAAAAATTGGTTTGATAAAATTTATTTTCAGGCAGTCAATATTATAATGTTATTGACAAATGTAAATCATGTTCCTAGAAGTTCCATATTTTTATATCATGGAATTCAGTATTATAAAAAACTTTGACTTTTCTCTGTGTATTGATACCATGAACATAATGAAATAAATGCGCAACAGAAGAAATTTCTTTTCACATGAAATGACTTTAAAAACCTTGGATGCTGATTTTCCCCCTGGTTCCAACAACTGTTGTCTGTACTTGGCAAGTTTTGCTTTCAGCAATCCGAGATGGTACTCAGTAGCTAAAACAAAATAAATATTTTAATCACCAACTCAGTAGCTAAAGAAAAAAATATAAATAAATAATCATAAACACTTATTTTTTGAGCTCAAAGGACAAAGTGAATGAAGACTGGTTTATTTCTCTTATATTTTTTGAAAATCAAGATTAGGAAGTCCTACACACTGCTCAATAAGAGGTCTAATTCCATGGAACTTTTTTGCAGTGATCTGCTTTTTGATGTGAAATAGATAAAATTAACTGTAAAGAACATAATTTCTGGAATCAGTGTTTTTAATATATACACGACCATGTTCAAACAATTATTAAAAGATTAGGTCATCTTTAATTTTTTTCTTTTTACATTCCAGGAGACACTATTTCTTTTCTTTCTATTCCTTGTATCCCATCAGCAAAAATGTTGACATTTTCTGGAATAAAGATTTTCCCAACTACCTACCACCCCAATAGTTTAATCCTGAGTCAGGAGAGGGCAAACAAACATTAATTTAAAGATGACCTTACTTGCAAATGTTTTCCTTATTTTTGCATGCAGAAGTATTTTCGGTTTATTATTGTTTATAGTGAGCGCAGCAAGAGTCACTCTTCACTGGGAGCTCTTAAAGCAACGCCTGGGCGAAGAGAAAATTCGGACTAATGCACATTCATTCATCAGAATTTTTTTCCTCAGTTCTCTGGACCCACAATGCATCACTTGTTAAAAGCTACGTTCTCACGAGAACAGCTGCAAAAGTTTAACTAAAAGTTAGCACGCCCTGAGTTAATGGATAAATATTGAAGAGAAATTGTAAATGAAACGTTTTTCATTTATTTTTCAGCATTGTTCAGGCTTCTTTTTTGTAATGTAACTTACATACGACGTCATATGACATCAGCGTCTAAATGCATCAAATGGCACGTGCGGTTTGATGAACCCGATCTAAATTACAACAAAAGAAATATCTGCTCTTGCATTATGGTCCCACCGTCAACATATTATTTATGTCATTGACCATTTTTGCTGGCAAATTTTAGCTATTCTTTCAGATTACTTATTTTCATGTACCCACTCCGAAGTTAGTACAGAGTGATTATTTTCAAGACGACCCTAATATAAAGATATTTTTTCCCAGGAAAGGAGGGGGCTGTGGAGGTAGATTCCAACAGTAAAGGTAATATTTTTTTTCTTTCCATTAATGACAGACTAATTTTAAGGAAAGCTTATTTCAGGTCCAGGAAAATCACTATATTTAGCTATATAGCTTAATTTACCTATACATCTTTATTTACCTATATAATATAGCTTTATTTAGCTATTTTGGGTAGACTTTACTTTACCGGTCCCCAGATCCGCAAGATCCTCGCGCTCATTGGACTATGACGTAACAACTACGTCACTCAACTGAAATGGATTAAATCTGCACACTATTCGACTGATTAGGGTTAGTCTTGCACCCACCTGAGAGATTAGGGTTAGTCCTTGCACTAGTATTCGACTGATTAGGGTTAGTCTCGCGTCCATCCGAGAAATTAGGGTTAGTCCTCGCACATTATTCGACTGATTAGGGTTAGTTTAGCATCTGCCCGGGAGATTTCGTCTGAACGTCTTAGTCCTTGCATACCATACGATGGATTAGGGTTAGTGAATAGTTCTTTTAGTTAAGTTAAGAAATTCAGTTGTTTCTGTAATTTTTCCAAGATCATAATTCAGATTCATAGGCATTTCCTTCGTTTGTTTACATGGAAGATTGGCTAAGTCCGAAAGAAATGACATTAAGCATGCGCCGCACGCTCTTCGTTCAGAATTATTCTTTGTCGATTTTTTCCATGAATAAACAACTATTTATTAATTTTTTTTCAGAGAACTAGGTTAAAATCTTTGATTAAAAACAAAGTTTTAAACTAAACTTTTAACCGTAGAATTCAGTTTTGGGGTCAAAAGGCCAAAAAACCTCGTATTTAAATTTTTTTTCGATCGCTCACGCGATCTCATATATACTGAAGTCGCCTTCGGCGACACTACATTTTAGCGCGTTTTTCTGGGGACCGGTAAAGTAAAGTCGTTCCGCTATTTTAGAATGAGTTTCTGCTTTAATTATGAAAAGCAGAGAAAATTAAGGCACATTTAAATTATGGCTGATATTTTTTTAAAACGTTTGATAAAAACAACCTTTTGGCTCAAGAAATTCACTTGAAATGCTTCAAAACATCAAATATTATCAAATTATGCATGCTGACATTTCACACAAAGTGACAAACCTTTATTTTTCTGAGTTCGGGAAATTTCCCTCTCAATTTCAGCTATTTTCTCCAGAATACCCATTGTATCTCTTTAGCTTTAGGTTCTAAATAAAACAAAAAAGAACAACGTCCATAAAATCTGGAGATTTCACCGATGTCAGAGGTGGCATATGGGGGCTGCCATCTTGAATGAAATGTATCCGGATATCCTTTAATATCAATCAGCAAATATACACAAAAATTTTTGAAAGTTTTAAAAGAAATTTATTTGGTGGAAAATGTGTATAAAATGTTTAAAATAGTCTTCCTTTTATCTTAACCGAGGCCCTTTTTTTTCTTTTTACCAAAATTAGCATTTTTAAATTTGTGGATTTTGGCGTTTAGTTTCATTTGGTTTATTTCCGGTTTAACAACCTTATGTGCTGGGCAAGCGGCTTGCATAATATCTGATTTTGTAATGGATCTGTGACGTTTTCGACCATTTAATTAATTTAGCTTAATATTCGTTAAGGTTAGTATTGATTTATATTTTAAACCCAAATAATCAGCGAGGTATATTGTATGCAGATTGGCAGTTAAAGCAAACATTTGAGGAAATTCGAAATAGTATTTTGTGCCTCCTAATTTATTAGCCCCCTGTTGTACAGAGAGGGTAGGATTTTTAATGGCTGAAATCTGAATTACTTAGGAATTTCTGTCTAAATATAGATCATTTGTTGGGAAGAATTTAGAAAGAATACGAAGTAAAATTATAACGAAATCCAATCAAGGTGAAATCAATAGATAGTTTTCGATAGGCCTGAATTTAGCGAAAGTTACCTCCCGTTGGCCGCCATATTGGAGGTCGACTCAGTGATTTTCCCTCTTTGTCTTACCAAGTTTAAGAAAATATAACAGAAATATTTGGTGGAAAATCTTTATCAAATAATTTTTTTTAAATAAAGGAGGCTTCCAAAAATTTATATACTTCAGAAAAATAATGATTACTTATTCAAAATAGCAAATATAAAAATTTTTAATTGGTTGAACAATGAAGGAATATGAGCATTTGGACCTCCAGTATGGCGGCCAACGGGAAGTAACTCTTGGTCAATCGAAAACTATCTATAGTTACACAACCAAAGCATTGTAAGTGTAAAGGGAGAGGCAAAAAATGCAGCGGACCAGACCAGGATTCGAACCTGGGCCCCCTGAATCTCCAGTCAGGTGCTCTACCAACTGAGCTGACTGGCTACTATTGATTGAACTCATCTGACTGCTCCATTCCTCCCTCCTTAAAGGTCTTAGTCCCCTGAAAGACACCATCTCAGGGTTTTCCCTGGCAGCCTCTCACTTGTCACTTCTTGGCCATAGCATGGCACCAAATGTAACAAAAAGGTTAAAAAATGTAGTGAACCAGAGAGGGATTTAAATTCGGCCCCCTGAAGCTAATTCTGGCCACAAGTGATTGAAATCTGACTGGCCCTCAGAGGCCACCACCCCAGGCTCTTCCCTGGCAATTGACCTTAGTTTATGTACTACCCAACATCAGCTTGGGCCTTGACAGAGTTACACTAATTGTAAAGCGGGAATGGCATGACAAATTTTCCTCAGAATTCATTCTTTACTCAATGAATATACTGGTACTTGCTCATTTGCATTCAGTCTCTACAAAATTTTATATTATTGTTCGTGTGATCTTACTAAGTCACCAATATCATTTAATCCACCGACAGCTGAACCCATTTGACTGCCACATATGTAATCAAGGGTCAAGTTTCTCAAATTTTTAACTTAGTGGTATCAGTCAGAAAGACAAGAGAAAAACTGGATTTTTGCGCATAAGTAAACGATTTACAATGATGATAATAATTTTAAATGAAGTCAATTACAACTAATCCTCACAGTAAACCATGTAGAACTCCCAAATATATATTAAAAAAATTTAATTGCACTAAGGGCATGAGCATGCCATTAAATAGAGTAAGATTTTGTGTATAAAAGTTTCACCATTGCTTGAGTTCTTTTTCAAAACTCAAGTAATATGTAATTTTGGATGGAAAACTGTACATAATTATAGTGATGACTATTACCAGGGTAAATTATCAGTTCTTGTCACCATCAAACTTAATTTTATAGCTTTTAACAGAATTTGAATGTGCTTTTGTTTTTATTTTTAACAGGATGGTTCCATTCATAGGAAATATATTATTTAAAACAGTGGTGAACAACTCAACAAAAAACTCTCCCAGTTGCTGGAAATGTTTGTCTAAATTATCTGGACCTTCCTACTTTCATTCTGTGCCAAGGAATTTTCATCATTCAATTAGTAACTTCAGCATATCATTGAATAAACCGAGACACAAGCTTACTTTTTTAACAAACTGTGTAAGATATCAGTCTTCAAAGTCGGATTCTGGTGCAGCAGATAGATTGCGTTATTCTATAGCAGTGGCCATTGTTATGACAGGAGCAACTATTTTATCTGTTCCCCTCTACCGAGTCTTCTGTCAGGTAAGCTCAAGAATTTATCCAGGGATTTGTATCATGTTTTGTTTTTAAATTTAATATGATTTATTTAGATAGATATTACAGTCAAGCCACATTATTTCAAACTCATTCACATTGGGACCATGGAAATACATGTACTTTAAGATACTGTGAACTTGAGTTAATCAAGGTAACTGTCTAAAAATGTCTAACATGCTTAGAGACACTTCATACAAACAAACACTGATAATGACATCATTTTACTTTCTTTTAATATGCCTGATGTTTTTGTCTTTTTTTAAATACAGAAAACTGGAAGAGGAGGTAAGGCTGTCAAGTTAAGCAATGAAAAAGTGGAGGCCATGAAACCACAGGATAAAGTGATCACAGTCAAATTTAATGCCGACCGATCCGCTCAGATGCAGTGGCAGTTTAAACCTCAGCAAAAGGAGATACAGGTACGCCATATTGTCTATCTTACTCCTGTAGATTGTGGAATCTAGCTTAGTTTTGCAATTTCAAAAGAATGATTTAAAATACTTCTGACAAATATATTGCTGAAAAAAAGATACATAGTTAATATGTGTAACTATTTATACTTGGGCTCTATTATGTGTTTCTCAATGTGACAGGTTCGTGTGGGAGAGACTGCATTGGCATTTTACACAGCCAAAAACCCCACAGACAAGCCCATCATAGGGATTTCTACCTATACCATAGTTCCCTGGCAAGCTGGATACTATTTCAATAAAATACAGGTATCAGAAATAAATGGCATTACATGTACTGATTAACATAATTCTTCTAAGCAATGTCAGAATTAATATTTTCATAACAAATATTTGCTAAATATTCAGAGTACATGTACTTTTAAGAATTGTATTCCCTTTTCAGTGCTTTTGTTTCGAGGAACAGAGGTTAGAACCAGGAGAAGAGGTAACAGTTTTATAACTTTAAATCTTGATTACATTGAAATACATGTAGCCAGAAATTCATTTATATATGTTGCCAGATTACTTTGGGTGTGACGATCATCTATTTGGAGTTTAAGAGTTTCTAGGTCCTTTTATCCCTTTTTCTTCCATTCAGTACTATGTTGATGTCTTCACATAGAAATAAGGCAATAATAATTTGTAACAGTTATGATGATTGCTAGCAACATGTTCAATATGTCAAGACACTATTTCCAGTTGAAGGATCTAGGTCCAAATCCTGGTTGGACTTTGCCATCTTTGGCAAGTGAAATGATACATGTAATACACAACTTCCCCCCCCCCCCCAATCAAGTTTTTAGCTCACCCTCACCTGAGCCGAAGGCTCAAGTGAGCTTTTCTGATCACATTTTGTCCGTCGTCCGTCCGTGCGTGCGTCTGTCTGTCCGTCTGTAAACTTTTCACATTTTCGACTTCTTCTCAAGAACCACTGGGCCAATTTTGACCAAACTTGGTACAAAGCATCCTTGGGTGAAGGGGAATTTAAATTGTTAAAATAAAGGGCCAAGTCCCCTCACAAGGGGAGATAATTAAGAAAAGACAAAAATAGGGTGGGGTCATTAAAAAATCTTCTTCTCAAGAACCACTGGGCCAGAAAAGCTGAAACTTATATGGAAGCATCCTGGGGTAGTGTAGATTCTAAATTGTTCAAATCATGACCCCCGGGGGAAGGGCGGGATCACAATTGGGAATCAAAGTTTTACATAGAAATATATAGGAAAAATCTTTGAAAATCTTCTTCTCAAGAACCACTGGGCCAGAAAAGCTGAAACTTATGTGGAAGCATCCTGGGGTAGTGTAGATTCTAAATTGTTCAAATCATGACCCCTGGGGAAAGGGTAGGGCCACAATGGGGAATCAAAGTTTTACATAGAAATAAATAGGAAAAATCTTAGAAATTTTTCTTCTCAAGAACCTCTGGGCCAGAAAAGCTGAAACTTATGTGGAAGCATCCTGGGGTAGTGTAGATTCTAAATTGTTCAAATTATGACCCCCTGGGGAAGGGCGGGGCAACAATGGGGAATCAAATTTATACATAGAAATATATAGGAAAAATCTTTGAAAATCTTCTTCTCAAGAACCACTGGGCCAGAAAAGCTGAAACTTATGTAGAAGCATCCTGGGGTAGTGTAGATTCTAAATTGTTCAAATCATGACCCCTGGGGAAAGGGTAGGGCCACAATGGGGAATCAAAGTTTTACATAGAAATATATAGGAAAAATCTTTGAAAATCTTCTTTTCAAGAACCACTGGGCCAGAAAAGCTGAAACTTATGAGCACATGGAAGGATCCTGGGGTAGTGTAGATTTCAAAATGTCCAAATTATGATCAGTGGGGTAGGGTGGGGATGCATTATGTATGACAAGGGGGAAATCTGGTAAAGAACAGAATGGTCAAAGCTTCTCAGGTGAGCGATATGGCCCATGGGCCTCTTGTTTTTTTCTATTCATAATGAAGTTAATTAAATAGACACATCAATGTTCATAATCTTTTGACCAGGGCCCGTAAATAGGTGACCCCCAACATTAACTATCTTGACTTGTTAATATGAATCTTTGTATCCCCTGAGTAACTTTATTTTTTCTTCATGATAAATGTGAAGAAAATGTTTGATAGAATATAAATCACTGAGTTACAGAAATCTGCTCTTTCTTTTAAAGGCCTATAGTGTGTGTGTGTGGGGGGGGGGATTCTTAGAATTTTTTGCTGTAGTTTGCTGTAATTTGAATTTTAGCATTTGAAAGGAAAGAAAATATGCCAATTTTTTTTTTTAAGTTAAAGAAAGCCCCCCCCCCACCACCACCACCACCACCTTCCCACAACAGAATTTCTGAGTTAGATACCTTTTTTAAAAATCTACTTTAACCATCCTACAAGATTTCATACATGTACTTGCAGTGAGTGATCATAAATATTCATACATGTATGTAGTAACATGAATACAACATAAGCAGAATTTTTAGCAAGGATTTAATTTGGGCATTAATATTAGTGAGGGTATGAGATTGTTAAAATTGAATATCGCTAACAACTAATCACATTTTATTTGTAATAGCTTCTATAGTGAGCATTTTGAAATTCCTAAAATTACATCTCACTAAAAATCCACTTTTTGAGGACATATTGCTTGATTTGCGTCTCACTAAAATTTCCCCTTATACGATATTAAATCATTTTGTATCAAATTATTTGATTATTTGCTTCAAATAAAATACAATTATCATTTCATTGTAATGACATAAATTATTTTGACTTCTTTAATGTTCACCCAAATATCTGGAGTTGCCTTTCTTAAGCCTTTTTCTTTCTACTTCATAAGACGGAGGAATGGATATTAAAAGACACATACTGTACTATTTATTGGGAGTCCTCATTTTTGATACATTCATTTTAAGAAGGATAAATCTGAAAGCAAGCTTAAAAGTAGACTGAGTTATCTTTCTTTGGCAGCTATGGCCACTGAAATGAGATCGAGCCAGATGTTTTCTACAGATGACTAAGCACAGGACTACATCTGCTTCTAAAATGCTTCTAAATAGAGTTTCATGTGTGTGCATGCATTTAATGATGCATTAAGGCACATGCAGACTCTATAGACATCTGAATGAAATTGCCAGCTAGCTATGTTCATTTTTCATCTGAATGTGTGTCTATGGCAATAAATACCTGTCTGGGTTATGTTGGGCATACAATTCAGTTCATTGTAGAAACATGCCTTTTGTTTGTTTACAAAACGTGCCAAGCAGCTGATAATTTATCTTGTTTCAATCTGCACTTCTCAATGCCCTTTGACCCCAATAAACCATTGGAGCTGTCTGATTTCTTCTCAAGTGATGGACACAGATAAAAATTCCATCTCACGTCTGCATTACCCTGTTGACAGGTTCAATGAGCCAGCTAGACTAGCAAGTGCAGTTTGTACATGATTTTATTTTGGCTGATTCGACAAACCATTTTACCAAGCTCAGATTCTGACAATAACCTTACTGATAAATTTTTTGTGATTTTTAATGTAACCATTTTAAATTTTTTAATCAAATTGATATTAAAAATTATAGCATTTTCTGGGTATTGAAATTAGCATTTCCTAATTTCAGTATTCATCTTAAACAAAGAATCTTGATATGAGCATTTTTTTTTCATTAATCAGTGATGAACTTCAAGCACTGTCAGGGATTGCCTGATAACTCATGCATGAATAATATTATTTACTCTTTCTAATTGCCTTCATTATCCAAATATTGGTCATGTTCAATGACTCACAATTTCCTGCTGTAATATCACAAGAATAGCCAGCTTTGTTGCGTCGAAAATGAAATCTGACTCTTCAGCTTTTCCCCACCGATTGATTTCATCCCCCTTTATAAATCTATTGTGCTGATTGGACATCCCTTGACCCTGGCATCTTTCTGACCAACATTTTCTGGCTGACCACATCAATGACCGTTTCTACAGTTAGAGGTGACACATCTTCTCATCAGAGCTGATTCATGTCAGTCATTAATCACATTGGGCTACTGACCAGAGCTCGTAAAACCGATTTACATATAGGGTCTTCTGTGACATCCAACTTTACCTATTAAGCAATGGGATATACATGTATATACCATAATTTTGTAGTACATGTATATAGGCATCTTTGGTTTGGGTTTTTTTCAAATCAGATCTGTTGGAGACAAATACTTAAAAAAAATTAAATCCTGGTTAAAGGTTTCATAATAAAAAGAAATTATATAATTTAAGTGCTAACAACTTTATCCATGCCTTTTCTTGTTCATAAATAGAAACTTGGCAAAGTAGTTTAATTTGATTGAAGGCAAAAATAGATTCCTCCTCTATCAGGTTATGGTGACAAAATTCATAAAAAATTATCTATAATCATATAACTATACCAGGGTGAAAGTAATTCATAGATATATAGGTATTTGAAATAATTTTACTTCAGCTATAATGCAACAGTACGTGGTATTTGAACATACAGGAGCATTAAGACTATTAATTAAATGGTTTTTTTTAAAATCATGTTAAGAGAACATTGATTTATTAATTAAAAAAATGACATTTTCATCCAATAAAAGATCTCAACGGATTCATTCTGAGACTTCAAGGTCGTTTCTTTGTGTGTGTATGTGTGACTCAGCCTCTCTGTTTTGTGTGTTAAAATTGTCTGAATCATTTCAGAATACCATGTACCAAACACCAGAACTTTCAGCCTATCTCACAAAAATTACCAGCCACAATATTGAATTTTCCTTTCAGATGTCACTTTGGGTTTCTAAGAAATGATAAGTATGAGTGATAACTGGTGCAGGCTCCTATTATCAAACAGACAGCATCTAAAGAGATTTATTCTGTAAATGTTGTAATGGTTTCTATGTCTATAAGATTTATTTCATTAATGTTAACAACCTTTAATCTGAATATTTCTAAAAAAAAAAAAAAAAAAAGTGGCTTACTAGAACCAAAAGGCAAAATTTGTATTGATGTGATTCATTGAGGAGAAGAAAAAAGCCTTCATAACTGACCCCTTTTTAGCTCACCTCAACGAAGTTGGGGGGAGCTTATGTGATACCCTCGGCGTCGGCGTCGGTGTCGGTGTCGGGTCGGCGTCCCAGGTTAAGGTTAAGTTTTTTGGAGCAGTTTTCTTTTTAATTACTTCTGTGTCCTATACTGATTAGACATGCATGGAAGATGGTTTTAGTGTGTTTTATTGTACCAGACAAAGTTTCAGATGCTGCAATTTCAGCAAAGGAATTGCCAGGTTAATGTTTTTGAAGCAGGTTAACATTTTTGGTGCAGTTTTTGGTGTGGGTTTCATTTCCAAGTAACTATAAGCCCTATGTTGACCAAACTTGCATGGATGATACATCTAAGGATGCATACTACCGTGATTGCTTCGGATGCTGAATCTGACCTACATTTTCCGGTTGAGTGAACAGGTTAAAGTTTTTGGTGTAGGTTTCATTTCCAAGTAACTATAAGCCATATGTTGACCAAACTTGCATGGATGATACATCTAAGGATGCATACTACCGGGCTTGCTTCGGATGCTGAATCTGACCTACATTTTCCGGTTGAGTGAACAGGTTAAAGTTTTTGGTGCAGGTTTCATTTCCAAGTAACTATAAGCCCTATGTTGACCAAACTTGCATGGATGATACATCTAAGGATGCATACTACCGGGCTTGCTTCGGATGCTGAATCTGACCTACATTTTCCGGTTGAGTGTATAGGTTAAAATTTTGGTGCAGGTTTCATTTCCAAGTAACTATAAGCCCTATGTTGACCAAACTTGCATGGATAATACATCTAAGGATGCATACTACCGGGCTTGCTTCGGATGCTGAATCTGACCTACATTTTCCAGTTGAGTGAACAGGTTAAAGTTTTTGGTGTGGGTTTCATTTCAAAGTAACTATAAGCCCTATGTTGACCAAACTTGCATGGATGATACATCTAAGGATGCATACTACGGGGCTTGCTTCGGATGCTGAATCTGACCTACATTTTCCAGTTGAGTGTATAGGTTAAAATTTTGGTGCACACTAATGGACTTGCTTCGGATGCTGAATTGGACATACATTTTTCAGATAATAGACAAGGTAAAAGTTATGGTTGCAGGTCTATTACCAAAAACTATAAGGCTTATATAACATTGTATAAACCAAACTTGCACAAATGCTGCATCAAGAGATGAAAACTCTCAAATTTGCTTCAGATGCTGGATTTTCATTACATTGAAGAAGTAGTAGTTTAAATTTTTTATGTAGGTCTATTTCAAAGTATCAGATCAAAATTGCTTTTAAAAATATTTTCATTTTTGGAATGTATACTTTTTGTTGGTTAATTGTGTGACTTTGCCTTACTTAAAGACAACATTCGTTGAGGTGAGCTCTGTAATCTCTGATTACCTATGTTCTTTGTTAGATAGTGAAAGACACTCATAATCTTGGTGATTAAAATTTTATTATGTCAAGCATATTTGTGCAATGCTTTGCAAACAAATATGTATTTCTACCCATAAGCCCCATAGTCTTTCAAATGTTATATGAATAACCTTTATAGGTGATGTTTAAAAAAAAAAAATCAGCCTCAGTTGCTGCATTTTTATAGATCTTAGTTATAGATATCAAACTTTAATTTGTTGTGATAAAAGACCCAGAACACATTAATAAAGCTACAAGGAAATGTAATGGAGGTAAGCTATTGACTGTAACAAACAGCTGCTTAATGTACCAAAGCCTTTGTCTGTGGCATCACAAGCCTTATGGACAGAATTTATTTCACATGATTAAGTGGAATGTAATCATTCTAATTAAATCAATCTGATCTTCAAATGAATTATTTTTGGATGAGAAATTTGAGTGACTATCATTAAAAACTTAACAGAGGAAGGTTAAGGATGTTTTTCCGCTGTTTTTTCTTCTTTTGAAAGCTTAAGCACATTTAAGAGTGTCCTGATATGAAAATTAGGTCAAGATGATTTTTTTCCCATATATTTTTTTGTTTGATAGTCAGATTACTTGGTTGTATAGATCACAAAATGTTGACTGGGCCAATAAGTAATAACTTGGAATAAACATTGTATGTATCACTTCCTGATGAGGAACAGGTGTATGAAGTGTACTCACTTGTTATGATAGGCAAACAAAAACATTCATCTGGCCATGTTCTTTGAGTCTACTTCTCACAAATTACTTTCTGACAGATGTTACAGCTGTATAGGTAAATAGATGTAACCATCTATAGATGGTTCATACACAACAGGTGAAATAAGATGTATTTGTTAGACAATTCCAATCATGGTTCAGTAAATTGTTATGTAATTTGACAAGCAACAAAACTAATGAATACTGGTCATATACAGGGTTATCTTTGCCCATTTTAAAGTTTCAAATACCATTTATTGTACCTTAAATAATTATATCTTTTAAAATTTGCCCAATCACATAGATGTTTTAGAAATAACTCTGCCTTCATTGAAATCTTCCTGCTTCAAATTATTCTTCCACCTGCAATGAGGTTTAAGGGAGCTAGAATAAAAGGAGGACTAATTTTTTATTTATAAAGTACCATATTACAGCTTATGGAGAACACAAAAAAAAGGTAGCACTTTAACATATTTGCTGTCAATTATGCCTGAACATATTAGCATTGAGTTGGAGTGCCCCCCCCCCCCCCATTCCTTGTCCAAGTGGTCTATGGAGTGGTTCTTATAGTCAATATGATACCGGGTATGCCCTTTAGCTTAAATTAGTTACCATCTGAATAAATGTATGAGGTTTTTATGTCAGCTAAGGCTAAAGAAAAAATCATGATGAAGATTTAAGTTGTCAATAATTAAATAGACAAACCAAATATCCACCTGTTTATGTTTGCAATAAACCGAGTCAAATACCAGTTATCTAACTTTGTACCTTGTCATTCATATTATTCCTGTATGAAACACCATAACATAATCGTTTCCACTCAAACGAACATAAATTATTTATAAGATAAATAACAACACATATATAGGTTGGTACAGAAGTGCTCTTGTAAGTGCATGCAGTTTAATATTATATACAAAATTAGTCCAAAAAATCTGACGTTTTAATGGCTTTTTTACAATTTTTATATTTTACATGTTATTTTTTGGACTAATACAAAATATACATTTCCATCTTTCCATCTTGACAACTCATCCAATTTACGAAACAAAAGCATATAATTGATAAAAACAAACATGATACTTGTGAGGGTGGGTGGGCAGGGAAACGTCTGACTGCGCTGAGAAAGAGCCTTCGAATAGCATTTAAATCTTACACACGCTAAAGCGTGCATGCTTTAACAGAATACCTGTGTAACAGAATACCTGTAGAACAGGTATTCTATAAATCCAATCAGACCGACACTTTTCCTATGCAGTAGATAAACACGTGTTCGATTGATACACTTGTTTTGATAACTTCAATAAATAGATGTCTACAGCTGCTATACTTGAATATGATTATTATAATTGTTTGCAAATTATAATATATCCTTCAATTTATAATAATTTGCATTAGTCAGTTGAATTATTTTGCATAAATGTCATTAATAATAGTTATAAATGAATTATGTACATATACTTTTTATAATTAGTAATTTAAATATTACTTATAATTATATTGGTTCAATTATTTTAAAAGCAAATCTTGTACTTCAAAATACCCTTGCAATAACTTCTGAATATGAAAAAGATATTTAAAAAACTTAATTTAGAAAATGGAAAATGCTAAAGATCAAATTCTCTTAATAAAAATGAGAAAATCTTATATATTTTATATTTACGAACAAAATCTACTATGCAGCAATAGAAGTAGAATAATCAAATTGAAGATTCAGTGTTAATAAAAATGTCCTCTCATACAAGTCCAGTGACAAGCAAAGTCAGAACATGGTGGGGGTGTTTGATTGTTCAGAGGTGGACAATTTGGAAGGAGTTGATGACACCATAAATCTTCCCTGTCTGAAACATTGCTTATATCAGCAGCATTAATTCTTCTTGTGGAGCATTTTATTAAGATCATAGCTATATGGTTAACCATGTGTTGATCTTATGACACAGGATTCAATTTGTTTCTCTTCATTTTGCTGGCGTTCTCCTTTAGAATGAGCTAATTTTAAAAAGTTCATTCTAAAGGAAAATTTTCAATTAATTATCAACCTTAAACAAAAATATGTTTCTCTTCCATAGTTTCCACAAGTTTCAGTTTATAGGTTTATCAGAAATATTGTGCTCAAATAAAGAAACATGGACATTCCCAAGATTTATGAAAGTTTGTCATATTATCACAATTTCACCTGGTCTTCCTAAGCTTTCAGGTCAATGTGATTGTTCTGCTCTAATGTCGACATATAGATACTTTATAGTACTTTATAACCACCTCTGTATCAAATAAAGATGAGATCAAGCAAAGCTGTTTTGGTGGGGACTTTTATTAGGCAGCCTGTTACTTATATGTCCCTTGTGCCTGGTGGCATACACTGCCTTAACAAGTATCAAATTTCTATTGGCTACTGGCATTCCATGATTGCAATCCAGCACTTTTCCTTTCTACTGTGCGGTGCCTATTGTTTTTGTGTCACCCAGGCTTTCTTCTTCTTTTAAGTGCCCACGTTATTGCTATGTTTAATACAGTTATTGGGAGGATTTTTTCTACCTTCTTCTTACTTCCTCAATGATTGATCCCTTCCTTGTTCTCTGTAATAGGCCTTCACTTCTTGTAATATCTTACATTTTTTCATCATTATCCTTCTTAAGCATTTATTATGGTGTCTGTCTATTAGCCAAAGATTATTTTCTTCTTTGTCTTGTTCATTTTCCCAGATTTTGATTCCCAAATAATTCTTTGATTCTTGCAAGGTGTTCATTTTTAAAGTACTGTAAAATCACATATTTTCAAGGGGTCAAATTTTTGTGGTTTGTATAGAATTCTTGGTTTGTTGGCATTTGAATTTGTGGATGAAGAATTGTTAAGTAGTTATGTAGGTAAAATTTCATATTTTCTGGTGGACATAAATTCGTGGGTCTCTTAATACCTCGAAAACAATGAAAATTAAACCCCAAGAAAATCTGTGATTTCTTGCATTCCCCCTCCTTCTAGTATTAATGTATTCTGGCATTCTGTATGTTTCTGGCATTTATTCTAACCTTTTGATTTCCTGACATTGTACTAGAGCCTTATTCTCTCTGCTTCTTTTATCATATTTGTTATTTTAAGTTGTATTAATTGCATCATCTGTAAAATCAAAATAATTTTTCAATTTGTTGTTAAAGTCCTATTGTATGCTGATCTCTTCATTTTTCTCTGAACTTATCGGTCCATTTTTATCAGGAATAAAAATCCAGATACGCAACAACCTTGCTTCACTCCAATTTTTACATCAAACTATTTCAACATGTTCCCATCGTCTGTCACAGAACAAACTTCTGTATACAGGGAAATTTTCACCCCGTTTTATTTTTGTCCTTTTCGCCCTACCCCTCCTTTGGCCAATTCAAAGAATACAGTATAATTTCTTAAATAAAACCGTGACTGGGTGAATTTAAAGTGGGGTAAAATTGTCTGCAAGTTTGAGAGGCGAAAATAACCCTGTATACAGTATTTCAATGTGTCCCCATTATCTGTCACAGAACATTTGAAAATTTGAAAACACTTTACTGATTCTGAACAAATTTTATATCTTAATCATGATAGTACATCTTAGTGTGAACTATGAAAAGGTATTTAAGTTTTCACAAAAAAGATCCAGTTCAACTGTACAAGATAAAATTTCATTGCATTGTATTGCATTTTGATAAACTTTAAAACTCTATGCTGTGTGTTTAACTCTTTAGAATACATTATATACATTAAATAAAAAGAAAAGCAAAGATGGATGAATAAAAAACATCCTTGTATAATTTACTACAATCAATATTTTTAAAGACAGTTATTCTTCATAAATCCAACACCTTTTTCATTTTTGAATTCATTTTTTTTTTAAACATATTATTGATATACTTTAAACTTTCAGGTGGAGATGCCTGTGTTTTTCTACCTTGACCCTGAGTTGCTGGATGATCCGCGGATGGCTAATGTTGATGACATTGTGTTATCATACACTTTCTTTTCATCAAAAGATCAGGAAATTAAATATCCAGGACAGCAGATCATGCCCTCTGGTGGTGCATAGCAAAGTAATGCAGTTGACCTATTGAACTCCAGGAATTTTGACAAGTGTTACATTAAATCATGTGGAACAGTGGATACTAAAGCTTTTTCCTGTCATGATAGGAGAGTTGCTGTGAATTCATGTTGAATGAGAACTCCATTCACCAGACATTTAAATGGAAGAAAATATATAATAAGTCAAATATAGAGAATGTCAGATTTATGGAGATAGTACTTCAGGAAGAGTTTTATGTCAATGTACAGATGTCTTTGTTTTTATGTCTGAAAAATTAAAATAGAAAATAAACTGTGATAATTTTGAATGACTGATTCTTAATTATGACATTTAAAATTAAGGTTTTTCCACCCTTACAATTTTAATGGTTCAAAGAACAAAAACTGCATTTATTTTCATGTATTATAGTTTAATTTTACCAATTTTTGCAAAAAATATATAGGTCGCCATATTATTTGAGTTGGGAGACATAAATAATCAGGAGTGTATTTCAACATTAAAAAATCTTAATTTTTTGGAAAACAATATTGTATATATTATGTAAAAACTGGTTCAAATGCATAATTCTGATGCTTAGAGTACCAAAATACTTGCTACATATAAGATAATTTGGAAATGTGAATATTAGGGAATCTATTTTACATTAAAAGTACAAAAAAGAAATGTCTGAATGAAGATATCTGAGAAGGAGTTATTGTCCTTGTCACAATTTTTAAAAGATAGAATAATTGATTTAATAATGAAAATATACATTTTTAAAGTTCTAATATTTAACAATATTTATCATTACACTTATTGAAAATCATTTTTTTTTTTTTTTTTTTTTTTTTTTAAAAACTTTGTTCTTTTGGGTATGAATTTAAATTACCGATAATAACAGTTTTGCAAAAACCTATGACATCATAGGAGGATGGAAATACCTTAAATGAATGTAATATTTTAGCTCACCTGAGCTGAAAAAGCAAGTGAGCTTTTCTTATCACATTTTCACCTTCTTTCCCAGAACTACTGGGACAAGTTCAACTAAATTTGCAACAAAGCATCTTGGCGAAGAGGATTATTTTTTTCACACGAAAAAACATTACCCGTTTCAAGGGTAGATAATTAAGAAAAACTGAATACTTTTTGGTAACTTTTAAGGACAGATGATACAAACAAACTTTTGCCAAAGAATTTGAACATAACAACTTGGGTCATGTTTAAATGAGTAAAATGAATAACCTTCACCGCATAGTTTTTAATTTTTCATTCAAATTTGCACAAAAATGGAATTTGAAGTGAAAAATATTTGTATAGATTAATAAGGATGGTTTCAGAAGGGCAGACTTTTGAACATCACAGAAGGTTTACAATTTCTTTATATTCTAGAAATTTATCATTTGAATCATTTGCATGCCAAAAAATATATACCAATCTAGGCATCCATTTTTATGTTTGTATCATCTGTCCTTAATGATACTGTTCTCGAGAACTATTGATCCAGAAAAATGAAACTTACCCCAAACCTTCATGGGGCCATAATACAGGATCAAAGTTTTGCATAGGAATATATATATATGAGAAAACAAGAGGTACATGCCTACTACATGGGCTAAAGTGCTCACCTGAGTTTTCATCAGCAGATTTATTCTATTATGGCCTTGCTTTTCTTGTATGAAAAAGATACTTCCACTATATTTTCCACTCAGCTCTTTTGATCAAAATTTGTTCGTTTTCTGTCATTGTTGGCGTTGTTGTCGAAATTTTTCACTTTTCCTTCCCAAGAAATACTGGGTCGGTTACAACCAAACTTGGTACAGAGTGTCCCTGGGTAAAGATGATTCAAATTTATTCAAGTGAATGGACACATCCTCTTCCAATGGGAGATAATTACAAATTAGTGAAAAATTAATCGATTTCAATGAGACATGGTACAGAGTATCCTTGGGTAAAGAAAGCATTCTCAGGTAATGTTTAAATCATGACCCCCAGGGACAGGACAGGACCACAAGGGACACTCAAAGTTTTAGACACAAATATATAAGAAACATCTTTTAAAATCTAAAAAAAAAAAACCAGAAAACCCTCGATTGACCATATTCATCATATTTTGAGCATCCTCAGATAGTGTAGATTTATGTTTGTTCAAATCACGACACCCCAGGTGTAGAGATGGGGCACAATGGTCGGCCATAGAAATGTATATGGAAACAAAGACATTTTTATAGAATCATCCTCAGTTAGTGTGCGTATATAGATAGCTTTGTTCAAATCATGATCGGGGAGGGGGGGGGGCAGGCTAGACCACAATTTAAGTTCAAACTTAAAAGGGTAAAAAAGCCACAGTTAGTCAAAGAAATATGCAAGCATACTTAGCGTAGATGCAACTTGTTCGAATAATACCCCCCCTTTATAAAGGATAGGTTCGACCACTAAATTTATGCATTTAGGCTTTTCAATACTGAACTGATTTCCGCTTATTTCCTAGCCACATTGATCAGGTGAACGATGTGGCCCATGGGTCTCTCTCTCTTTTTTTTTTAGAGTTTCAACGAGATATGGAATAACGTTGGCACGTGATCAAATTTACTATATATAAACATAACGCAATTCGGGCATTTTATCACGTGACCAACCTCCAATGAAACTCGAGTTATCTTTATTTAAAATTATGACTTAAATTAGTCTTTTCTCAGATTACGGACTTGGGGTTAGAAATTTTGATGAAGAAGTCGCACAGTAAAAAATAGACAAAACTTGAATTTTCATCCATTCCTTGAAAGCTATCAGCTGTTCCTACACAAAATGCAAGACTTTACCAAGATTTCTTTTCCCCAGAGCAAAATATACCTCCATACTACAATCAAATACGTTGTATTTACTGACTAAACATTACTATCACCCACCTCTCAAGAAGAACATTGCATGTGAAGTTTATTTTTACATTTATGGATATTGGTCAACCTGCTGCCAAATACATATATAACCTGTAGAATTGTCCCATGAAGGTTTATTTTGCAAAAGGCTGTCTGGGGCAGCGGACATTTGATGGATAAAATGTAAATGAGGGAGTTTTTTTTATAGCGGCTAGCCAACATCACACACGTATAACGGTAAGGAGTGGAACTTTCTTAAAAATACAGAAATTAAGTATGTTAATTTTACAATGCATCTTACTCGCCCAATTCATCAATCATAATCAAAGTACTGAAAGTATTGAAAGCCTTGCTGTAATTGCATGTGTATATTGTTTGATCCGAAATTATAATACATATTTAAATTGTGTTCATTCTGGTCATTGATGTTTAACAAGTAGGGTCTGTATGATAAAAATTAGCAATATCCCATCTACCAATGATTAAAACTAACAGTCAAGAACCTAACTTTCAGACCTCAAAATAGGACTAAAGTGGTCTTACCTTTAATGCAAATACACTTACAATGTATATGTATACCTTTCTAAAAATTTAGTTTGCAATGGTTATGCATGGTGACAGTGTACTTTGAGTGGTTTTGCTGATTAACACAGGCACACAATACAGGGTTTAAACTTAACGCTCGCCCACTCGCAAATTGCGAGTAAAAATTGGTGTGTGCTCATAAAATTTGTAAGTTGTTCGCCCACGTGGCGAATAAAAATTCTGCAGGGGACCGAATTCATTCCCAGTCCCCTTACTGAAAAAACAGACATTTTATGCAGGTTTTTGATTTAAAACTACAGAAAAATGAAATAAATCACAGCAGTATGGTCCTATTGTTCGTAAATATTCTTCATCTTTTCCATTTAAAGTATTACACGATTTGTGAAATTCCCTAAAACGATCGTCTTTTTTTCCTAATCCGAATTTCCTCCAACCGTCTGTAAATGGTTGATACGTGAGAGATATACAATTTTAATATCTCCCAACTACTCAGTCATATGAATACTATGTGTTTTCACCTATTTCAGATATGTTGTAGTTGAAAAATTTACCTAGAAAATCTTATTGTGTCATTGTCAATTTATCAGATGAAGACATGTACCAGGGCTACGTATTTATATACATGTATTATCAAGTAAAAAAAAAAATAGTTAAAATATTTATTGAATACAATTTTATATCCTTTGATTAAATATTTATATGACATCTGATTTTTATAAAGTAAGAACTCCAATTTTAAACAGATAAATTTATATATGTATTTCATTTGTCCCAGTATCTATGCTTTTTAAAAAAAATCACAGAGACTGTTGGCTAACAAATTTAGCAGTGGGCTCCTAAATTTGAAATGTCAGGAGCCCACATGGCTCGTGGTAATTTCAGTTAAGTTTAAACCCTGCAATATCGGGAACTTTACAATCACGACAAACAGGTTTACTAAAAACAAAATGGATGGTCTATCGTTAACTAGAGCCTACTCTTCATTTTGCCGTAGCTTATTAAAATTATGGTAAATTACGATATCAAAATTTGGTTATATATTAATAAAAATCGAAATGTGATCGTAAGTTGGAAGACACCCCCTACCCAAGGAATAGGATTTTGACAATTTTTCCTTTTTTCTATCTCCTTTAAAAGCGATACTACATGCCCATATTTTTAGTAAAAATTTGATTGTTTCTTGGCCTTTAGGAAATCAGCTACACAAAATTGATAATTATCTAATTTATCATGACACGAATGAGTCCACAGTATAAGTCTAGTTCAAGATTTGGCCAAACTGGTCATTGCCTGAGAAAATCATGATTTCCCAGCACCCCTGAACGTTTGCATGTGTTTTTAGACAACTTATTGAACTGCAGGTGCACGCTGAATATATTGTAAAGTGTCCTAGCTGCGAGCACATGAAGGATAAATCCAAGCTGAGAAGTCTCGAACAAAATTTTCACAAAACATAGCTGTGACCTTTTGTTAAAATATTGATCTGAATTTGCAAGCATAAAAAATATTTTCGATGCTTAATGGATTGGCCAATTATGGGTAATCAATATGTACGTATTTACATGAAACTTCTATAACATTTTTATTTATTTCATATATTTACATGCTTCACAAAATATAAAGCTTTATCCCAGTAATCAAAATTAAAAGTTTTTAATACGAATATTACATGGAACCAAATATAATTGCATTGAGAACTTTATTTAAACCATATTTACACAAAATATTAGCCATCATATATAGGGATTTTTGTTGAATTTGTTTATTGTATTAGAAAAGAAAAATAAATTTTCGCTGCTTTTTTTTCTAAAATGTCAACTTTTTAAAAAGACAACTCAGTCATAATACATGGTATTATAATTTTACGTGACAAGAAATAATGGTAAATTTCTTTTTAATTTATATGTTTTAGCTAAACTTTCTTGCATGGTCATGGTCAAGAATTTCAGAATATCAAGTAATCATCTAACATACATGTGCAGTTAAGATTTTAAAATTTGATGAATTATATTTCGGAGGAGGAATTCTTTTTGTTTCAAAACAAGCAATACTTTTATCACCAACTACATGTAGAAACACTGTTATATGTACATTTTCAAGAGACTTCAGACATAACGCATATTAATTCTTAAAATTCTTATTCACTAAACTATCAATTTGCTAAAAATTAAAACAGAGAATATGACCACTAATATATCATCGACGAAAACGATATGAAACTCTTCCACGATTTCAACCTTTCACAAAGCCCGCACTTTTTAAAATAGTTTTCTTTGCGTTCAACAGAGTATGTTCACGAACTGTTATATCACGATTACTCTAATAAAGAAAATATCCAATTCCTCTTTCCATTCAAGTTTCAAGCAAAAATATTGATCATTAACATTTCCAAAGATTGAGGTGTTAAAAATATTTGTTTAAGGTAAGTCACTCGTCAGCTTTTTAGAAAAGTCACGCAGAAGCTTTTACTTCATAACTACTTATCAAAATTCAATTTTTATAACATATTTAAATTCAACAATGTAAATTTTTTAACATTCAATGAAAAAACTGCTCAAAATTCTACAAAGAAGCAAGATTTATGAGGGACTATTTCTTTTGGTGGAAGGATATTTAGCAGATAATTCTGCAAATCTGCACATTTATAAAATTTAATGTAATGGAAATTTAGAATCACATAATTTTACTCGGAGAATATTTTCCGTTTTGATATTGCTAAGAATATTTGATATAGGTCTTAATTCATATTTTTAGACCAAGTTTTACACCTTCCCTCAACAAACTTTTCCAAGAAATGAAAATATATTAAAGAAGTCAAGATCAAATTTACACCATTTTTTGCCTGAAAATCACATATTTTGACAAATATTTCAAAATTAACATCACTGACCCCACCTTTTTCTTTCATTATTTTAAACTACTCGATACTTGTGACTGATCAGCACTTAAGTCGTAAAAAGTTTGATATAAGAAATTTTTTTATTGCCTATTAAGTTTTTTAATACCCCAAATATGCTATTTTTTAGTGCAAAAAGGTCACACAATAATTTACGCGCAATAATTTGCAAGATTTGTTTAATGATAAATGTTATTCAAACTATCTTACGTAAAATAAGATTATATTTATTGCCATGCTTACATCTGATCAAATATAATAAGGTTAAAGTAATTAACCAAAGAGATGAAATTTAAGTGCAAAAAGGTCAACTTAAATGTACCGTAGATCAGTAGGATGCACACTGACCCCCCATTTTCTTTGCGATTTTGAATTACACTTTATGAATACTTATCCAAAATATACTTCTCAAAAAATCCTTGATTTAACAAATTTCAGGAGTGACTTACCTTAAGTATCGCAATGTGACTATTTTGTTTATCGGAAGCGTCTGCTTTCACGCTGTTTGGTTTTTTGTTTACTTTTCTACACTGTGCTATTTATAGTAAGTCAGTCTATCACGATGCCTACAGTCAGGACTTCGCTTTCAGCAAAGCCCGGCTAAAAAGCTGATACTTAAAATGCTCATTACACTTTCGTCCAAATTGAATAAAGGTGTATGATAAAAAATAAATCTATATGGTCCTTGTATATTCATAAAAAATAAATACAGAAAAAATGTACACGTATGATATTATCATCGAGCATGTATTTGATACATGAATAATTGAATATTATCAATATTTTAGATAATATCAACAATATGTAATGCTATAGTTTTATATACAAGAAACACAAAATACATGTACATAATTTGAGGGGATGGATCCGAATCAAATTAGGTTTGATGATGAAAGAAACATTGAAAATATGTTAATAAATTCATCCCAAAATAAGGAAAAATATTTGCAGCATTTTTTTTTTCTTTTTACCTATTCACTCTATTAAGAAAATTAACAATAATCTTGTTATTATTGCAATAGAACATCTGTTGCTTCCAAAAAATAATATATTAGCACGGTTAGATAGTTTTACATACCACCAGATAGGGGCACTTTTGTGATTGAAATTCTAAAGAAAAAAAAATTTCAAATTTTAATGAATATCGCAGGAGAAAATACTGATGGAGGCAAATACATTGTATATCCAAGTATCCCCTGACTGTTAACCCACAGAGTCCTTATGAAAGTTAATATTATAATATCAAAAGCTAAGTTAAAAGTTACACTTAAGAATCGGTGAGTCGAAGGAAACTAAAATTAATCATCTTGGAAATAACAAGAAAAGGAAGCCCCCGTAATCGAAGAATCGGGGATATATAGTTTTTGCCCAGTCCATCTATCTGATTGTCCGCAAAAACATCTGAAATCTTGTCCATAACTTTTGGTGTGAGTGAGGCTATGGCTTTCATATTTCAAAGGCGTATTTCCTATCACAAGACATTTTTTTGGTACCATCAAAGGACTAGATGCGGTTTATTGCATAATTTTGCCCCCCCCCCCCCAAGTCATATTTTGAAAATTTCATGAAATTTTTTTTATATAAAGAACGAGAAATCTAAAATGCTAGTAACCGAAAAATTATAGTTTCAAAGAAGATTTTTGATAATTTTTATTTTTATGATGTCTCAAACTATTTTGGATATTGTATTTTTTTTTTAGAAAGAGGAGAAAAATGGATTAAATTTGCTCAATTTTTACTATAACATTTAATATATACATTTGTGTTATCTCTCCCTTATATAAACATACAGAGAACAAATATCTTCAATTCTGTATGAAGTTTGTCAGAGGTCAGGGGTCAATACGTGACCTAATCACACTGCGCAATAATATGAAATGACTTGCTCTACATACGTATAAAAATGAACAAAGTAAGCAAGTAAAATAATAATAATTCTATTTACAATGTAAACAAGTATTTTATACAGTTTTTGGGTTATCGATTTAACCTGTATACATAGGGAATATAAGGATAAAAACTATAGATCTAGCCTTTATAAGTTTGTTTACAAGTGTAGTAGGAAAGGAGAAATGCACGAAGAAAACATATGGCTGGACCGGGAATCGAACCCGGGACCCCTGTATTACTAGTCAGGTGCTCTAACCACTGAGCTATCCAGGCCGATATCCACGGTCCGTAAAGCCCGAACTTCTACATTCCTCCCTCCTTAAACAGTCTTCGACCTCGAAGACACAAGTTCTAGGGCCCTGCCAGGAATTACTAATTTACACATACACTGTAACCTGAACAAAGCCCCCCACACTGGCCACCAAATGTAGTGGGAAAGGAGAAATGCACGAAGAAAACATATGGCTGGACCGGGAATCGAACCCGGGACCCCTGTATTACTAGTCAGGTGCTCTAACCACTGAGCTATCCAGGCCGATATCCACGGTCCGTAAAGCCCGAACTTCTACACAAGCTTTACGTCACTTTTGTCAGCTGCACAGTATCTAACGTTAATCCTTAATTTTTGGGTAGACCTTAAGTTAAATCGTCATGATGAACTATATTTTTTTCATTAAATTCTACTCACGATAAATGTGTAAGTGACAGTCGTGTTGGAAAATATCAAAACATCACAATCACGAA
This sequence comes from Saccostrea cuccullata, assembly GCF_032062105.1. Taxonomy (NCBI): domain Eukaryota; kingdom Metazoa; phylum Mollusca; class Bivalvia; order Ostreida; family Ostreidae; genus Saccostrea; species Saccostrea cuccullata. Next base: position 88,580 of record NW_026926909.1, on the reverse strand, counting down.
CAGCTGATAAACACCATGAACACCTCGGCGTTGTCGTACTTCAGTGTTTCTCCTTGTTTACATCGTAATTATACATTTAGTTATTGAAATCGTAGATTGAATGTTTTTGATCAAATTTAATGCTTGATTGCAAATTAACTGGCTCGGTCAAGTTTTTCCATCCATCGGATCCATCCCTCACTTTCCAGCGACCGAAATTCCTCCAACTTTTTATCAGCGATCTTCAGACGTGTTTCTTGTGTCTTTTCAGCATTGATTATCAATTTTCACAAATAAAATTATTCCCAGACAACAATCTTTTCACTAGTACTGATCACAAGTAGCCTTTCACAAAGTATTCCCTTCGAAATAGAATCCTTCGCCTGATGAATTCGAAGCGTAACCGCCAATCAAGCCGATTTACACCTTGCGTCATTTTTCAAAATCTACGACGTACGGTTAGTGCAATAATTAATATTCGAAAATATTCAATTGTCTGTCTCAAATGTATATATAAGTAATAAATAACAAATTAATAAACTTCAATGGGAATTGAAGTGGGTCTAGAAATGATCAAATCTTCTGAGAAGGCCTTCGGCCTTCACAGGATTTGATTCACGTGACCGACACACCACTTCAATTCCCATTAAAGTTTATTAACTTGTTATTTATTTCTTAATAGAACGCAGGCCTGCTCTAGAACAACATTTCATTGATATTATCATTCTACGTATTATATCAAATTATAAAGCTGGGGCAGACCTGCGCTCCATGACTTTTACTCAAAATATCGACGTAATATACGCCCTTTTCTGTAGAAATCATGGAAATTTTAAATTAACATTTTCCTGACGTCATTGCAAATATATGACGTCATGGCTTATAAAAATATTCAGTGCTTTGAAGTTTGCAGATATCTTCCTGTTTAAGAACATTACTTATAAATATCTCCGTTAAACTTTGACTTTTGGGGCAAATATTGGTCAATACCGCGTACTAGTATAGTCCTTTGACCTCGTGACCTTGAAGTTTGACTAATTTTACCAAAAAATTCCGAAATTTAACCATAGCCATAACCTTTCAATAGTTGGTGCTAGGGCTCTCATACTTCACTGTATTCACTGTGACAAGAACTTTTATTGGGTAAAAATGTTTTACCTTCTTAAGTTGACCTCAGAATTTAGCCCACTTTGAAAAATAACTTTGACCTTGACTATGACTTTTGAATCGCTATTGTTAGCGCTTTCATATTTCACAGGTGTATTCCTTGTGACGAGTCCTTCCTTTGAATACCAACATTTTTTACCTTGGAGTTTGACCCACTTAAAACATTTACATTGACATATCTTTTGAACCGTTCGTACTAGGGCTTTTATATTTCCTATGTGTATTTTTTGTGAGATTACCTTCCATTGAGTACCAATAAATTTGACCATTTGACGTTATCCTTGTATTTGAGAAATTTCTACCCTCACCATAAGCTGCCATACAGGGCATTAGATGTTTCAAAAACATAGCTTGTTCATTCAAACTTGGTTGATTTATCTACATTTTCTTTTCAGTTTTATCGCGATGATGGCGATTCGGCTGATCATAACTCTCCTTTCTTTGATTGATGGTGCACTCAGCAACGAACTCAAAGCACCAGCAGCGAACTTCTTGTCATACTATGATGGCAGATTTCCTCAGCAGTCAAACCCAAAAATTGGTTATGGTCCAGACTTTTTTGCACCAGGTGTAAATATAGTATATCCAAAAGACTTTGTAGTAAGACAGCCATATATGGAGTCCAGATTGAATTTGGATTTAAGACCTATCGAACATGGCATTAATTGGGGACCAGCGCTTAAAAGAGGAGGATTTGCATTCGTCGGAGCAGGCAGCGGTGGTGGAGGAGGATTTGGGGGATTCGGTGGTGGAGGATTCGGAGATGGTGGTGAAGGATTTGGTGGAGGAGGAGGAGGCGATGGAGCAGGCGGGGGATTTGGATTTGGAGGAGGAGCTGGGCTTGGTGGTGGATTTGGAGCAGGTGGTGGTGGAGGAGGAGGCGGTGGTGGAGGAGGTGGATTTGGAGCAGGTGGTGGTGGAGGAGGAGGCGGTGGAGGAGGAGGTGGATTTGGAGGCGGAGGATTTGGAGCTGGAGGAGGCGGGGGTGGCGGAGGAGGTGGTGGAGGGGGAGGAGGAGGCGGCGGTGGGGGAGGATTTGGAGCCGGAGGAGGATTTGGGGCTGGTGGCGGTGGCGGGGGTGGCGGAGGAGGAGGCGGCGGTGGCGGAGGAGGCGGTGGAGGAGGAGGAGGAGGTGGTGGTGGAGGAGGCGGTGGAGGAGGAGGAGGCGGTGGCGGAGGAGGAGGCGGCGGCGGTGGAGGAGGCGGCGGCGGCGGAGGTGCTGGTGGTGGTGGTGGTGGAGGAGGAGGCGGCGGCGGAGGTGGTGGTGGAGGAGGAGGCGGGGATGGCGGAGGTGGAGGATTTGGAGGAGGTGGAGGAGCAGGATTTGGAGGTGGTGGTGGAGGGTTTCTCTCTCCATTTTTGGCTAAATATGCAAAAGTTTTCACACCATTTGCTGAACGTGAGACACGATATGAATCGGCCATCAAAGGATTTCCCGACTTTTTTCTACCAGGTGATGAAACTGATTCGTGTTTTGCTAATTACAGAGCAGTATTCAACAGAGCATTACCAAATCTTCCTCCGTTAGTGCGATCAATTGAATATGCTCTTTCTATACCAATTCAAGTAACTCCCTTCAAACTACCTAAATCAGCACAACAGGCTTATGTTCTGGAAGATGGCTCTGGACCACTTTATATTCCATACAAAATTGCTACTTCAAGCTTCAACATTTATCTTCCCTTGAACCGTAAAACAAAAAGACTAGAATACCCTATATATCCTATTCTTACTCCATACCCAGAACTTTCCTTCAATACTAAATACAGACAATGGGTTCCTTACATACCATTCGCCCCTGACAAATACAGAGGGCCACACCAACCGTGTTATCCAATAACTCTACCTATAGATAAATATGGAACTTACGCTAGCTTCAGGTTAGCTGGTGGTGGAGGCGGAGGAGGAGGAGGCGGTGGTGGAGGAGGAGGATTTGGGGCTGGAGGAGGTGGTGGAGGAGGAGGTGGTGGAGGCGGAGGAGGTGGTGGCGGTGGAGGAGGAGGTGGCGGTGGATTTGGAGCTGGTGGAGGCGGAGGAGGTGGTGGTGGTGGAGGAGGAGGTGGCGGAGGAGGAGGTGGTGGCGGAGGAGGAGGAGGTGGCGGTGGATTTGGAGCTGGTGGAGGCGGAGGAGGTGGTGGTGGTGGAGGAGGTGGCGGAGGAGGAGGTGGTGGCGGAGGAGGAGGAGGTGGAGGTGGATTTGGAGCTGGTGGGGGCGGAGGAGGTGGTGGAGGAGGCGGAGGATTTGGAGCAGGTGGCGGAGGAGGTGGTGGTGCAGGATTTGGAGCAGGCGGAGGAGGTGGTGGAGGTTTTGGTGGAGGAGGATTCGGCAGTGCAGGAGCCGGTGGTGGTGGTTTTGGAGGAGGTGGTGCAGGATTTGGAGGAGGTGGTGGAGACGGGTTTGGTGGTTTTGGATTTGGAGGTGGATTTGGAAACATTGGTTTTGGATTTGGTGGAAAAGGTATTTCGTTTTATTATATTTTTCATTTTATGTGATATCGAATCGTATTCAAATTTTGTACTCATTCTATAATTCCAATTTTTTTTCTTTTTAGGTCCAAAAAAATATGCTTTGACGTACTGAATATCTTGATAGTAAAAAAGAAAAGGGTGAAGATTGATTGATATTTGCCAAGCTCAGAATCTTCGACTGAAAGGAGATAGTGCCCGTACATTCACTTATCTAAACTGAATTTTCACACCGCAAAAATGTGCCACCCGGGGTCTTCATTTGATGCTGGGACATGTCCCTTAGTTTTCTCCTCAGAATTGATGATTTTTAAAACTCCCTTGTGACTAGTTACAAGGGTCGTTAGTTTGATATTGTGGTTAGTTTGATATTGTGGTTTCCATGTCATCTCTGCCGCAACTCTGGAGATAGGCGACACGCATCTTGATGAATCTGTTGAACATTTATTGAAATGACTCGAGCAAATAACTGCAATCTTATCCTACCTTTAATTATATAGACCAGATTATTTAAATCACTCGTATTTTCTTCATCCAATTAGAAAAACGACGTGTCTACATATGTTTATAATTGTTTCAATATTGTGAACAGTGTTTTTTTTTTTTCAAAATATTCATCTAGTGTCCATGTAGTTTAGATAGAGTATTTAGTGTAAGGAAATTACATTTTAATAGGAAACGTACCGTATTTTGAAACACGACGATTTGTCAGAATACATGTATCACGTTTAATCATCATAGAGTACATATGTACATATACTATGTTATTTTTAAATTATAAATCATTTATATACACAAACATAAAATATGGATTTTATGTATTTTTTCCGGTCATTTTTACCGTCCTGACAAATTTTTAAACACGAAAAAGGATTGAATTTAAGCGAGCTTTAGAAGCTTTGTAAGAATATATGATACATTATATGGTAAAAAAAACAGTGTATTTGGAAGCTAAACCATATAAACTTAAATATTTTACCTGTTATTTTATTACTAGGATGTGATTTATACATTTATGTTATTTTGAAGAAATAAAAAAAATCTAAAACTTCTGTATTCTGTGTTTTCGCCAATAATTTGGTTTACCGTGTTTTAAGATGGGGGTGTGTGTAATTCATACCCCCCCAAAAAAAAACAAACAAACAAACAAACAAAAAAACATAGATATCATGCAGCTCACCTAACAATTAGCAAAAAGTTTACCAAAAAAAAAATGTAGGACAAATATTTTCAAAATCGTATTGTTACAACACATTCAAATTGTGTTCCCTTTTAAAAGTTCTGAAAAAAATCTCTGGAAAGCCTATATTATTAATTATTAATAAACGAATGAATAAATACAAAAAAAATTCATTGCAGATGGGGACAATTTGCCTAGATTGAAAAAACTTTGAAATATTCAATATTACTGCACCTTTATTTGCTTGTATTTTATTTAAATGTTGCCGACAACACCACTAACAACGTGTTTAAAATTAGTTACATACATCACATCGGCTGGATAAAAAATTATGCACCACTTTTCTGTTTGGAAAGTATATTTAAAAGAAAAGGGATTCAATAATACCTATTTTAACAGATAGTGCAAGTGAGGTAAATATCTGGGTTTTAAATCATGAAGGAAAAGACAGGAGTAATGCAAAAAATAGAAAAAGAAAACCATGCCACTCTTGACCGTTTGAAGAAAAAAAATTATGATGAAATAATTTTGAAATGTCATTTTTTTTATTTGCAAGTGATTTTCAAATAATTTCATTATCATATTTCGTATATTGCATTAAAAAAAAACATAACAAAATGTAGGGATGGATTTTTTTAATGAAATATTCTTGCAATTTTGTATCGTATATATGACGTGATATACTTCGCTGTGGGGGGAATGAGAATATATATACACATTTTTAGGTATTTATAATAAACCATATGCATGGTTGGAACATAAAGTTGTGACAATTCAATAATTATCGCTATTTTCGTCAGATAGTGAGTGATCATATACGTTTTCTCTCAAAATTGGAATTTACAAGACGTATGTGTTGAGAGCTGCTTTTAGGAGCAAAACTTATAGATGTTGTCAAAAATCTTAATATCGGAGAAAATAGTTAGCAGTTTGGAACAATTGGTGTTTGTTTCAGATATGCAGAAATGTCAGCCCCGGTCATTAAATTTATGTCCATGGCGGGAAAACTGTCATTCGACCCCTCACAACGTGTACGGCTAAAGTATCGCTGTACATAAATCTTAGCGGTCTTTGCGCTAAAGGTCACATTGTAACCCCGACTTTTTACTGGTGACACCACTGTAGGGACATCGTAAGTATATTCCTCTTTTATAGGTTTTTGGTTTTATTTATGCATCTCTAAGGAAAACAAAATTTTCTTGTATGTTTTCCCAGAAAGTTCTTCCTCATCAGGAATTCTCTTGCTTTGTAGCGTTCGGGAGTGAGAGAAATGGATGCAATAAAGACTTTATTTATCTGCCTCTCGTGCGTGGCTTTTGTCCTTTCACAACAGAAACTGGATGATCTGAATCAAGAATTTGGAGATTTTACTAGTCGTTTTGTCGGCTCGGATCTACCAGTTGCAGGGATAGGAGCTCAGCCTGTAGGAGTGTCACCGGATGGAAATTTCTTCGCGCCAGGTGTACGAGTTGCGAATTTACGTGCACCTCTTCCCGACCCCGTGCCGTTATTTCAGCCAAATTTCGGACCAGTTGGAAATGCACATGAAAGTCCACTTTTCCCGTTTGACAGTACTGGCGGCCCATTAATTAACGATGGTGTACCATTACCCTTTGGGGGAGACTTACCGTTTATACCGGATGAAACCCCCCAAAATGTTGGACCATTTCCTTCACCTCCGAGAGGCGATATTAAACGCGAACTGTTCGTTAAAGAAGAAATTGGTCGTCCTGAATTCCTTCCCGTAGGACATCATGGACCTGTTGAGCCAATTACTTCTGTTAGGGATGTAGCCGAACGATTCCGTTCGTCCTCAGTGGTAAAGTTAGTATCCGAGTCAGGTGGATCTGTTAGGGATGTAGCCGAACGATTCCGCGCTTCCCCAGTGGTACAGTTAGTATCTGAGATAGGTGGATCTGTTAGGAATGCAGCCGAACGATTCCGCTCTTCCCCATTGGTACAGTTAGTATCTCCTGGGTCTGGTGGATCTGGAAGGAGTGGATCCGAAGCACTGAAAAACATTGCCCCGTTCATAAAACCATTCACTGAAAATATTGGCAAGCGTTATGAGCCAGTGTTTAAGGAATTCCCTGAAATATTTCTGAGCGACGAAGGCAAAGATAGTTGTTTTCCCAAAATCAAAAAAATATTTGACAAAGCATACCCAAAACTTCCTAAATTGGAAAGGGCTAACCAGCCCATAAACTTGCCTATCCCCCGATATGCTAAGGAACTACCCCCAGATGTGTCGCCCACTTATGTGTCAATAGTTAACAATGGTATTGTGTATGCTCCTTACAAAATTTCCACAACACAGAATGTCATTTTCGTTCCTTTTGAAAGAAAAACAAAGAAACTGCAATATCCAGCCTTACCTATCTACATTCCCTACGTGAAGCTATCCCTAAATGTCCCCGAACAGAAGAGACAGTATTTTATATATCTTCCGTTTCAACCCGATAAGAATCGAGCTCCATCCCTAAAATGCGATCAGTCAAGTGTATTACTGCCAATCTATGGAAATCTCAAAGAATTCTTCAAAGTTGCAGCGTACAATGTGATTGGATTACAAGAGAGTCAAGGTGAGACAAAAGAACCAACTCGGGTGGACCGAGGATTTCTGTTTTATACTCAGATTGAAAGTTCTGTAAAATTCGTTGGCAAAGCATGTTTGCCGAACATTGGTTATATAAGGCCATTGTGTTTCTAACTTTAATGAGTGTTACTCATTGGCAGTCAATATGGGATATTAATTGTTTCTTTAAATAACTTGTTATTTTATATTTTCAGTAGAGAATTTATAATATTAATAAGAACCATGCATGACCCTATTTAAATGAAACATAAATCATAATAATTTTGTTCATCTTGCAATATTTATAATCATTATCTTTACCGTTATTCCTATTTATATCCTACGTTCTTTATGCCAAATTTTGCCCGTAAACATAATCGATCAAATACGTAAATAGTTTATGAGGAAAACACATTTTTATTCGGTTCTTTCCAAGGCACATAATGTAATCAGCAAGTATTATAATTTTTTATGTTCTACGTAATTGAAAAGTACTCTTCAGTAATAGAGACGGATAAAAACGGGCAGACCAAAAACAAAAAAAATTGAAATACATGATTAAATAGTTCTGTATTTTCACATTACAATATTAGGGTCAAGAAAATAACCCCCGATACTACTAGCATATACCTACAAAAAAAATGTTAAATGAAATCATACAATCCCTAGGATTACTTGTGTACAATGTATTCAATCTCCAGAAATACTTGAATGCAATTCTGCAATCAATACCTAAAAATAAGTGTACAGGTAACATGTAATACTTGTATGCAATTGTTTTTTTTAACTATTTGTTGTCTTTGGCAGAAGGTCCTAGCGCTGTGGCGGCCCCTTCGTCATTCATAATGCCCTCTGTTGGATTTAAGGGACCAACCGTGGTTCAGACAGGCCCAGTAATTGCATCAATTATTGCTGCAGGACCACCAGTTCATGCGACAGGACCACAAGTCATTGCGGCAGTGCCACCAGTTATCAAAGCGGGACCACCACTCATCGCTGCAGGTCCAAAAATCATGTCAGCCGGTCCATCACTTATTGCTTCAGGTCCACCAGTTCATGCAGTAAGACCACCAGTCATTGCATCAGGACCACAAATAATGTCAGCAGGTCAAACTATTCTTCCCGCAGGACCTTCAATAAAATCAGCTGCTTCTATAAATTTGGTCGCAAGGCCCATAATTACAGAGTCTAAACCCATCATTGAAGAACCAGTCGTTGTTGAGAAAGGTAAATAAAAAATTATCAGCTTCACAAAATTAAAGAATCTGAACATTTTATCAAAATGATGAAATACATGTACCTGTCAGTGTGCAGTCGTTGATATGAATTTTATTAAGAATAACTTTGAAAAATTAAATAACATGATAAAACATTTGTAAACATTTCATTCTTTTTCTTTGCAGAGTACCGCCCAACCGGACATCTTGCAAAATATTAGGAAGAATGAGATTTCTGACACTATCCCAGATAATCACATTATTACATTGTCGGCGAACTGCGTTTTGTTATTTATTGCTTTATTTATTGTTAAAATATATTTTACAAACACTTTTGTTATAAACATTTTTTCGAGTTTACAAACAAATGAATATAACGACATCCCAAACCACGTGAGTTTATCCCCCGGTTTTATTTCGTTGGGAGGATGATTCAATTGAGCGTGGATAGGCCGTATTGAGGAAAGCAGCTTTCCCGAGACAAACCCCGCATTGCTAGTGGCCATGGGAAAAAGGAGATCGTATTGTGATAATAGGGATTCCTTTTGGAAATTGCTCGGTCGCCATTCAAATGTTTTGTGTAATTATTTTTGCTCATTATTGATTAATCATCATTATTGTAAATTTTATTTATTGAAGGAGGTGTTGATGACAATTCTTTTATGTCTATGCATAGTAAATCTGATGGAGCTATGAAAAGTTTTTAAAAATATTTTTAAAGGCGTTTTATAGATGAATTAATTTGTTTGCAACATAATATTTTACATTGATTAAAAAAAGTTGAATGACTTTCAGTGTTCGCGTGCTTTAAAAATTTAAGATTTGTTATAGCTCAAGCAAACAAACAGACAATATTGAATTATTACCATTTGTTGTTTTGGGTTTTTTTTGCACAAAAGTTGAGATTTGAAACTGGAATGAAAAGTTAAGAAATCAAGAGCTTTGTCATCATATTATATGAAATTATTCTCGCAACAGTTTTTCTAAACGAGGGTTTCATTCGAAAGTGTATCTTCAGGGTCCGTGTTCTAAAATTTCTCATTGGTTCCTTTTTAGCTCAACTGGTCAAAGACCAGAAGAGCTATATAATTCTCTTTAGATTTTTGATTTCGATCCGGCGTCCGTCCGTCTGTCTGTCTGTAAACATTTTTTTTTCAAAATGCTACTCCAAAAACAGTTTTGCTCTTATTGCAATGTAATGTGGCATGCAAGGAGACTACTCTGAGATACATAATTGTCTTGTTTTTTTAAAACTTTTTTTTATTTTGATGATTGGTATTGTCATGGTAACTAAAGCTGAAAATACTGTAAAAATTTATTAAAAGCTACTCCTACAGCTGTAGTCTTATTGCAATATCTTGTCACAAAAAGAGACTCAATCAAGGATCATTATTCTATTTATTGCTGTTGTAAAGTTTCAAGTTCCAACTGCTACTTTTCTCTTCATTTAAAATTGTTGAAAGTTCAAACCAGTAGAGCTTCAGTCTCAACAGAGGCTTTTGGTTTAAATAACATTGATTTGTTTTGCTGTAAACTTGACTGTTTTACTATATTAAAGATTTCTTATTTTTATTAGCCATTCTCCCGGACAAAAATTCGATTGTAGATAATTTATACTATCTGCCCCTGGCAAAAATTCGAATGCAGATAATTCAGATTACACCTTTAATGATGATAAAATAAGATTTTTGTGGCTTCAGAGATGCGAGCGAGTCAAATGTCAAAAATGATTTGTTAAAAGTGACAGAAAGTACTCACAAACAACGGACGGACAGATAAGCAGAAAAAGACAGGGAGCTACAATGCAAAACTTCTCCAGCTTGTTGGTCTGAAAAAAATGGGATGTTAGGGTTTTTTTTCATTTTTTATTTTGTTTGTTTGGGTTTGTTTTTTTGTTTTGTTTTGTTTTTTTGTTTTTTTTTTCAGACCAATCAGCAAGCTACAGATCAACAACTAGGGTTTAAATGAAAAAGTACAATTGTCATAAATGTATATATTTACTTTTATCATCAGAGATTATATAAATATTGCATATAGTTGAGTGTAGCATTGAAAATTTTCATGCCAAGAAAACCACAAGAAAACCATTGTCAGCCGAGGCGCAGCTGAGGTTGACAATGGTTTTCGAGGGGTGAAAATTTTCAATGTTACACTCAACTACATGCAATATTTATTATACTGAATGTTTTATACAAATACATATAACAGTGAACGTGCGCGCATAAATTCTGCGCAGTCGCTATTTTTTGGAATATCACCCGTCGTCAAGCAATGTTGACTGTTGCTACGCTGAAGGGCGTGGCTTCATTATTCAGCGGGTAATAGTGTTTTTTAACAAATGTTTCTCGACCAATCGGATTCAACTAATTTACATGAAAGTATAATATTAAATATTATTTTCCACTAAAAACTAACATTTTAAATAATAGTCTTACAATTCTAATAAAATTTATTGCCACAACTGTAGTCTTCTTGATCATGGAGGTTCAAGTTACATGCAGTATATTTTTTTTTGACAGCCCACATTGATTTAATTAATCTTTGGTAGAAAAAAAAAAACAACTAATTACATATGCAGTTTTGCGGAACACTATCGGGGCATTTTATTAGGATATAAATATTGCTGTTGTTCTCTCTCAGATCACGTTCTCATACACATTGTATTTTGCTGACATAACAAATCCATTATCACTACTACCACCTCACAATGATCTTGGGGATATTTTTGAATTTTTTTACTCTGTGTTTGCTACTTACATTTGTTTCAAGATTAAAGTGTTTGCAGTGGACATATTTTCCACACTACCCTGTATCTGAATATCTGGATCCAAGATTTCTTCATCAGAAAGACATAAATGCCACTTCCGGTTCAATCCAGTCAATCGCATTTTACCCCCAACTTCCGGGATTTCCTGTAATATCTCTGCCAGACAATGCAAGGGACAGTTGTTTCCCAAGAATAAAAGCCGCATTTGACCGAGCGTTTCCGGAAATACCCAGGGCAAACCTAAGGACTTCTGATAGTGTAGGTGCTCAACCCAACCCTCGCTTCCTCTCTCAGTTACCAGCGTCCGTACAACCAGTGTATGCAAGGGAAACGGGACCAAACTTTGTTCCTTACAAACTCCCAACTAGCCAATTCCCAATGTATGTTGCTCTCGACAGGGAAACAAATCGACTGCTTTATCCCCAGCTTAAAGTTTTGCTTCCATATGCAAAATTAGCAACCACACAATGGCCATATGGAAGAAAATATGTCATTTACCTTCCATTCCAGCCAGATCCTTTCCGGAACTCTTCATGTGGAGAACCCATTTATATTCCTTTTCCGAGTAGAGATGGAGAATTTTTTATTTATCGCCAATATTCTTTGGATACGACGCAGGCAAATAAACACTTTGGAGGAAGCACATCGATTTCGTCCTATCTTGGTACAATGAAGCACTGACTGTTAGTACCCTAGAATCGACCTCCAAAATACCACTTTACTATATTTCAAGTAAGTTTCCGTTTTCAGATCAGTTCACTCAGATCCTAAGTTTATTCTTTTTCCAAGATTTTCCACGGTGATTAAAAACATTATTTGACAAACCTCTGACTTCTTTATTCCGTAGCCGAGATTGTAGAAGTGTGAATACGGAAAAAATCTCGCATATTTCTGCAACTTAACCTTCTGTTTGTAACTCAATGAATGTGAAAAAAAGAGTGACAGGTTTCCAGCTTACCAACCTGGATTTACTCACATCTGCCATTGGACAACGGAGTGTACGTTTGGTTTTAGAGCAGTCTTGTGAAATAGAATATTGTTACATTGAAGTTTTCAATTTAAGAAATTCCTAATTATCTAGATTGTTATCGATGAAATATGAGAAGATAACGAATAATATTTAAGCTCAAAAGCCCATTCAAGCAGTACAAATCAGGAGCAGAGCAAACGCGGACAGGCATCCCCTGCCGAACGGTCACACCTAACGTGTGCTTCTCGTCATGATCGTGAAATAACGGGAAAATCCGTCAACAATTCACTGTGTTAATAATGGCCTAACAATTCGTATAAAAAAAAATGTCAGCATTCTATCTAATGATAATTTGTATTTGCTGATAATGTCTTTGTATCGACCATATAGCTAACGAAATGACGACTTAAGACGAGACTGCTGATATTCTTGTTTCATCAACTTGTTTGTAAATATTTACCTCTTTTTAGGAATTGTTCATTTGTAGAGCATGCTCTTGCGTATCGAATCAACTGAGATATATAAACTCCGTATAGTAGTGTAACAGTAAACATTTTCCTTTAAAACTTATTAATTAAACTTAGTTTTTTCCCTGCACTTTTAGTCAATCCATATTAACCATTATTCCCAAATCCAAATTAAAAGCTATTTTCTATATATATATGAAAAAGGTCTATTATTTTATTAATGTAGTTTATTACAAAAAGTAGTGTTAGTAAATGTTGTATTGGCAAAAAAAAAAACCCAATCAAACAAACAAGAACTTCTGCAAAGACAAAAGTCAGCATTTTATACAATAGGACAGAATAAATCACGTAGGCTCGAAACTCCCACAAGGCGAGATAGAAATACTAATTTATTGCTGCTTACTTTAAGCTGGTTATGGCGACCAATAAAACACGGTTAAATTGTTTTATTTGAAAGATTTGATTGACGACAATGCGTTCCTGTTGATCTACTTTTTTTTAGTATGAAAGGATTTACAGCAATTCTGTACTTGCATTTAAGACAAAAAATTTTTGCAAAATACCAATGAACTGAACATGAGAACCAAAAAGTAACGTCATAATAATACTTGCAGGGCAAAGTATTGTATGCAATTTCAAGACAAATATCATAATAAATGGGGTTATTTGCATTTGAACTTTTTAGGGATTCTGAAGGCAGTTATGGATCACCATAATTATTGTTAAATAGACCCTCAACAGTAATGAATCTTATAATGACTTTCTTTTATTTTCAGATCATGGGACTTTTGGATATTAATGATACTGCCTAAAAAAAAAGGGGGGGGAAGAAATATTAGCAATTTTATGGAATTGCATCTCAATTGATTTTTTAAATTTTTGAAAATATTATTACATGTAGTTTATTTTAAATCATATGTCAAAATGTTAAAGTTGATAAAGAATAAAGCAATGGAAATATTCATGTTCTCCATCGTTTGTTATTTGGCGGTTTGTTGCCTTGCCTATGTCAGTATTGATCTTCAGGTGTCTACTGATACTGACTGATTTCCATATAGTTACTTGTACTATTAAGTTTTTGTTATGTACTAGCATTCTTAACCTGAACTAGGGTTCCTCTGGCTTTAACTAACCTTGCTTTAATTTCCTTGTTAGCACCGCCATCTGATGTCACTACAAACTTCAGATATGCAAAGTATCACACACACCTTCTATATCTTGTCCATTCAGCTGTATTTTGGGAATTTTTTTCATTCAGGGGCATTATACATCTGTTTTTTAAAGTTGCTGTTTAAACTATTTTTGCTGACTTTTTTGTACCTTGGATGATTTTCTTTGTGACTCCGGATGAGATAGTGGGACCTGGTCATCTGCAAAACCTAAGTCTAGATTGCTGAGAAGAGTTCATCCGATGCCTGTGTTATCTGCCTTACTCATGATTTCACTAAAACAAAACTCATGTGTGAAGAACTACTAAAGGAACATTTCAATTCTGCATAGAATAAAAACCTTAAATATAATTTAAGATATCATTTATTGTTTGGGAAAACAATCATAAATTCGCCTAATTATTGATCTTTACATTATTAAACTGCTCTCGACATTGAAATTGAAATATTTCATTTTGCTATAAAAAGTAAATGTAGATAAAATTACCGTTATAATTTAATGGCATTCTTGAATAATTAAATTGATTCCTAACTTCCAAATTGTTAACATGATAATTACAATTTTTTTCATCTTTTATACTTTTTCCAAACCTAAGAATCCCCATTTTTTTGTAGATTTACAGTTCCCCTCCTTTATGTAGCTATAAAGTGAGTTTGAAATTTTGTTTCATTTTTCAACTGAATCTACAATTTGAACGTTATGATCTGCCCAATAATTAAAAACAAATTAATAATTTGAAGTTCAATTGAAACTCGACCATTTTCAATAAAATATCTTCCAATATAATTCAGATACATTGAGAATAATATTGGAGATAATGTTCCCCCTTGTAGAACACCAGCTGAGTTACGAAATGTATCCTTCAACATTCCCTCATATTTTATACAAGCTCTATCATTCTTATATAGATACTTGATAATACATAAAAAATTTTCTAGTATATCCTTTGCTTGTAAATTGAACATAACTTGTATCTGTTAAATAAATCAAAAACATTTGAATCTACAAAGCGACAGTTTATTTCTTTTTATTTCTCAGGTTAATGCTCTACTTAATGAATTTTGTAGAATGAAACATATGGAGATAACGAACAATAATAAAGATCAAAGTCCATAAAATAATACAAAAGAGGAGCAGAGCAAACACAGACCTCCAAAACATCAGAGGTGGGTTCTAAGCCATGTAGGAATGATCATCCCCTGTCCACCCGCCGTGTGCTCCTTGTCATGATCGGGAAATAACGAGAAAAAAAAACGTCCTCAATTCAGTGTTTTTAAAATAAGGGACTAACAATTAGTATGAAAAACGCCTGTCAGCATTTCACTCAATGATAAATTGTTTTTGCCGACAAGGTCATTGCATCGATTAATATTGCGTCAACTGTACTAAAATTTGGCTTAAAATCAAAATGAGCGTCCTTCATAATCTTAATTTAACAATATATTTTTTCAAAACACACGTAAACAGTTTTGTTTAAAAATTTCAAGCCGCATTAGAAAAATATGAATTATAATCAGAACTACTCAGTATATCCGATTGAAACCAAAAAAAAAAGGAGCAATAGTAATGTGTCTGAATAATTCATGATTTATAGCTAAATTCGCGATACTTTATGGAAATAATCATTAATGTCTTCTTTTTCGCGCCAGGTACACCTCTCTCGTTATCATAAACCGCTGTAATTGACATGTGGTCAAACCGGAACTGCACGATTTTGTCAGGTAGAAGGTTTGTATGACATGCTCACATTTGCTCATACATGTATACATTTTGAATACAAATGTATGTCTGATTCTAACAAAGAATTGTGGGGAAAATTACTGGTAGACATTTCAATTTGATAAAGTGTATTTAGTTTAATAAACCTACCCAAATACTAAGTATAAATTTATATATACATATGGTTTTGAAATCTAAGCAGGAAAGAAAGATTATACCACAAAGTAGAAATTTATTTGGACCTAGTGATTAAAAATAATGTAATACTTCCCCGAAAAAGGAAGTGTCCAATTTGTTTAACTTATATCATTAATTGTTCCACCATTCAAAATTTCGGTGTTGGATTTGGAATCTTTTTTTACGCTGAAATCTTCCATAAATCATTAGTATGGACCCGAAGAACTTATGAAATGATGACTTCAAAGGAGACTGCTGACTGATATCCTTGTTTTATCAACTTGCCAGACAATAAACTACCTTGTTTTAGAAATTGATTATACGTAGAGCATGATCTTGCATATCAAATCGAGAATTACCCGGTATAAACTTCGCATGCAGCTGATGAAGGTACATTGCTGCATACGCAATTATAGGGAAGTTGACGATTGAAAAATTAAAGCCAATTAAACCATCTCGGTTATCATAAAGCTTGGTTCTTTTGCTTTTCAAGAAATTATAATTTCGTTGTGCTGAAGTAAATGTTCTTATCTTGATGTGATATTGCAATGTAAATGTTTATGTATTTGGACTAATGTCGATTAAATACATTTAGAACCCTTTTTGACAGAATTTTTAATGGAAGGAAGTAGGAGTTTGTGAATAAAATCCAATAAAGCCATATCTCTTCAATAAAAGCAGAGACAAATGACAAGATTGTGGTCCAAAAATTTGGGTAATTTCAGTGTTAATGTTTCAACCGTAAAAAAGGCTATAACCCATCTTCGCTAGCCAAGGGTTTCTGATACACTACTCTCCTCATGAACCCTTGGCATACGGTGAAATCAAAAGACGGGATTGTTTTCGTCACATGATCTCGAATCTATCAGGTACGGCACAGATTGCGTCATCTACAGAAATAAAGACGCGTGTTTAAAAAAATTAAATCAAAGTTTTTTTCAAGAATAATTAAGAAGCAATAATTGAGTTATGTTTATTTATTATTTACAGTACAAATCTGAAGCTTCAATATAGGTTCTTAATCACATATTTAGAATATATAGGATGACACCATAGCTATTCATAGAATTGCATGTTATCTTACGGATCGTTGTTTACTTGCATTTTTCATTTCCGAGATTAAAGAATCAAGAAGTATCCCGAACGCAAATATCGTCATTTACAAAAAAAAAAAAAAAAAAAAAAAAAATTGCTGATTGGTCGACCGGGTGTACCGAATCCCAATTAGAACTCGAGGAAAAAAACCTAACTTCTATCAACACCGTATGCCAAGGGATTATGAGGAGAGTAGCGTATCAGAAACCCTTGGCTAGCGAAGATGGCTATAACCGGATAAATGGGAATGGGATTCCATGTTTCATATTCCACCTCATGTTTCTTTGAAGAAAATAATTCAATCTGCAAATTTTCTATCATACATCGAATAGAAGTAATATTTGACCTCCTTCCTCCCTTCAATAGTATTCCTGGAGAGCAACAAGATTTAGATGAAAATACATGATATTTCTTTCCCTGCTTTATAACAGGACCTTAACTCTTCTTAAATAAAATTGTTTTTGTAAATGGGAAAAACGATTTCAAAAGTTCCAATTCTTAGTTATTAAACAGACATATAATTGAAAAATTTAACCAAATCTTTTTGATAATAGATTAAAAAAAAACATGTAGCAACACCACTGTGTCTTTTTATACATATTTTACGATAAAACGCGCTATTGACTGTAATGGTAATGAATTCGTCAATTTCTTTGCCGAGAAATGCGACTCGTGATGGCACGAACCTATGACATTTGACAGATGGTCGAATTGGACGTGGGCTCTGAAGATCAGCGAGTCTTTGCAGTCGGGAATTGCCAGGCATCGTGCAACAGGTAGGGTCTCTTTGTTTCTTAATTCCGTGTGTACTTCCTGCATTAGTTAGCAGGGATGTTAAATCCTCATGGAATTTATTCTAGAATCCAGATAAAATAGCTTTTTGTTAAATTCATCAGGAATTCGTCAGAAACGCCATTGTTTCCGTAAAGAATCACTAGAATAGATTACTTCATCGTTCAAGTTTTATAAATCTGTAATAAAGATGCTGACTTTTTAGAATACACATTATCTTTTCGTATCAAGCAGCTATTGATTAACATATTTTCTGCTTAGGTGAAACAGAAGTCCACAAGCATGTTGGTAGGACTTTTTTGTTCCTTGGCTCTTGGTGTCTTGGGAATTCATGGGATTCCTCGAGGCGATGTAAAAGGGGGACCACCGTTCGTTCTTCCTGAATCATTTGGACATTACAAGACTGGATTTGGAGCTTCTTTTGGAGAATTCATTGCACCTGGTCATAAGCCTGGTCAAGGTCATGGAGCTGCGGCACCTGAACCGGAGCCAGAACCCGAACCATATGCGACAGGGTTTGGTGGAAAATTTGGGGCGTTAGGCGGCGGCGGATTCGGCGCCGGAGGAGGAGATGGTTTTGGCGGCGGTGGGTTCGGTGCCGGAGGAGGAGGATTTGGAGCAGGCGGTGGATTTGGAGCTGGAGGCGGTGGAGGAGGTGGTGGTGGTGGTGGCGGTGGATTTGGAGCCGGAGGAGGATTCGGGGCTGGTGGCGGTGGAGGAGGTGGTGGAGGAGGAGGTGGTGGGGGAGGAGGAGGTGGCGGTGGAG
This sequence comes from Saccostrea cuccullata, assembly GCF_032062105.1. Taxonomy (NCBI): domain Eukaryota; kingdom Metazoa; phylum Mollusca; class Bivalvia; order Ostreida; family Ostreidae; genus Saccostrea; species Saccostrea cuccullata. The sequence goes on along the minus strand of NW_026926909.1, from coordinate 70,073 downwards.
GAGGCGGTGGAGGAGGATTTGGGGCTGGTGGCGGAGGTGGTGGCGGTGGAGGAGGTGGTGGAGGAGGAGGAGGAGGTGGTGGTGGAGGTGGATTTGGAGCCGGAGGAGGATTTGGGGCTGGTGGCGGAGGTGGTGGAGGAGGTGGTGGTGGCGGTGGAGGAGGCGGTGGAGGTGGAGGAGGATTTGGGGCAGGTGGCGGTGGAGGTGGTGGTGGCGGTGGTGGAGGAGGAGGTGGCGGAGGAGGTGGTGGCGGCGCAGGTCTTGCATTTCCTTATATAGGAGTGAATACATTTACAGGAAGAAAAGCATACCAACCCATGTTAAAAAAATTTCCTGAAGTGAGCATCCCTGATCATATTGTTGATCCTTGTTTTGCAAGAACTAAAGCAGCCTTTGCCAAAGCATATCCATCATTACCTAGCAAGCTTTATACACCAAGAGATGTAGTATCAATGCCAGAACCACGATATGTTAAGCAGCTGCCATTATTCGCTTTTCCTACTTATGTAGCAAATGGAATTGCTTACGTTCCTTACAGACTTCCAACTTCAAATTTCCCAATGGGCGTTCCCTTTGTTTATTCAACGGGTAAACTTGCTCTTGATCGGTTCCCTCTGTTGCTACCTTTCCCACAACTCACAGCGAGTCAACATAAATATGATCGGGAATACCCAATTTATCTTCCGTTTATGGGGAGAGAATATAGAGAAAAATCTGGATTTGCTTGTGGGCAAGGTATCTATCTTCCCTTCCCTGGTGGCAAAAAAGAATTTTTCCGATACAGACTCTTTAGTCTGGATCTTCCTGCACCGCGACATGCTCCTGAACCAGCCCCTGGACCTGAACCAGAACCCATTGTCGCCAAAATTGAACCACGCGTCTTTAAACCACTACCTGCACCACTCCCAATTATACCTGAACCCATTCCAATCATGCCTGTGGTTTTACCTCAACCGAAAGTTGTCCCTGTCATACCACAACCAATGCCAGTTATTTCAATGAGCCATCCGATTTCTCTGATAGAGTCTGATTCAGTTTATAGCGCACCTGGAGGGTTTTCATATAAAGGAGAACCTGAAGGGTATGCGCATATGCCGGAGACAATTGTATCCAGACCAGCAATTACATCCGGATCATATGCAGCACCTGCGTTTATGGATTCGGGACCAAGTGTAAATTTTGGAAATCATGGAGCATTTTCATTCGAAGCAGCAGTAGCCCCAATTTCAGACGTAAAATCAGCTCCAATCATAAATATAAATTCCTACGCTTCTGTTTCAACGCCTATATCATCACCTGCCTTATCTAAAGGTAAGAAATTTGAAAGTACTAGTTGTCTGACGTAACGACTTGGTGGATGAGTCGCTCAAGGAAATTTTTATGATTCTTGATCTTAAATATTTCATACTCAGTATATTCCTAATTATCAAATAGTCAGTGCAAGGATTATAGGAATATGCTCACACCCAATAGAGATAAAAGCAAGGAACATCCGGTCCTGCCAACAACCCGAATAACATGTTCATTTATTCACCGCTCGGAATTCAAAATTTCACTGTAACTTGCGGATCAGGCCCATGCTAGCTGCAATAATGTAGCCCTCTCCTTTTTTTGTGTGGAGAGGGCTACAACTCCTTAGGATCTCCGTAATGGTGCAATGCGGCAGCGATTCACTCCCGCACGGATTTCGGCTCAAATTGTCAGTAAACAGCTATTTTATTAATATGTCTTACCTGGACTTCCAAAATGTAGGTATCCCAGACATAGATCGATCCTAAAATATACAGAACAATCCATATATTCGTACTTTCCGAGCATGTCAACATCACAACTTAAATTTATCAGCCATGTTTACTGACCTTGACAGATTTTATTTTGGAACAGCCAATGAGATTAAGGATCTATAAGGAGCGGATTTCTTTGGAATTACCTCATTTTAAGCCTAAATATCGCTGTATACGAAAAAACACATGGAATGATTTTATTTATCGATGTTTTGTGTTACTATTCATCACAGTTATTTATAAACATCGACATTTGCTTTATTGAGTTATTCTAAATTTCAAGCGCAAGTCTCGGTACGTCACGCGTGAACTGTCATGGCTGCTGATAATTAAGGCACACAGATTTATTTTTACATGGTTTTTCGCGTTTAACGGGCTATGGTGTCGACAGTGAATAAAAATTTCGTCTTTTTAGAAGTAAATTGAATGTAAAAACAATTTATTCTGCCTGCAGTCGCCCGTATCTAAAAAATATTTTTGCACCATTACAGAGATGCTGTGGAATTGTAGCCCTCTCCAGAAAACATCAGATAAAAAAATTGGAGAGGGCTACATTATTGCAGCTAGGCCCATGCTTACTTTATTTATAATAAATACATCTTATTTAGATTAATTTTTTATAAAAGAAAGCATTAATGTTTATTTTTTTCAATTTGCAGCGCACTCAATGGCCCCTTTATAGATTATTTGTTTTTCAACAGTGTATTGGTAACTGTATTGATGAAATCCTAGATTTTATCAAAGAAATAAATTTGGATATGGGATGAATATACATGTATCTATATCTAGATCTACCTTTCGAATAAAGACTTTGTTTCTTTCTTGACTGTAATAACGTGGTTCGGCGTTCACATAAACGGTTTTCAGGTCAGCGGGCTATCTGATTCTATAGTTATTTTTTCTCCATATAACGTACATATGTCAATCATATTACTAACTGTATAAGCAGTTTTACGCTTCGGTTATCATAATTACAAATTAATTCAGTATTTGAGGACTGAGATAATTTATGTCCCATATTCATGTTGGAACAAATCGTATTTTTGTGATCATGTGGCTGGCATATGAATTTTTTATTATTCATAAATGATAGACTCACAAATATCAAAGAAGATGGGGGAACAAGGCGGGCAGAATGCCTATAGCCTCCGATATTAAGAAATCATATTCAATATGTGAATTGAGTATTTCAATTAACTTCTAATTATTGAAATTATGAGAAAAAAAACTTTTCTGAGAGAAAAAAAAAATCTCGTAAAAAAATTTTCTTCCATAAAATCAATAGATGGTATTCGTGGGATTCGAACCCCTAGCAAAACAAAAACCCTGACGTATCAATAGCTTACTGCTTTGAGACTAACGCGTTAACCACTATGCTACATCACCCATTACATCACCCATGGTGATTTTGAGCATTTAAATCTTGTTTGTGATATAACCCGCGACTTAATGGACTTGAAGTATTTCTCGGAAAGATGCGAATGTTGTGTCATAAAAGTGTACTTTTAAGGTAAAGTGGGTCTTCGCTCCATGTTTTTGTAAACCAAAAAATGTGTATTTTATTGCAAACTTTTAGGATCATCTTTCAAAAAAATGAAGCGAAGACCCACTCAAATTGGAAAATTTTGTTAAAGTACAAGAGAATGATCGTTTTTGTTCTTTTTAGTGTGTGTAAGCTTTTTCATAGGCAAATATTTTCTGTTTTTGTGAGATTTTTGTAAATTGTAGAGATTTTACATAAAGAATATTTTAATATTAGATGAAATATCAAATAATATTTGGATTTGAGATTAAAATTTTCACTTCTTATCTGTCGCACTATAAGCACCCCCCCCCCCCATTCCTCTTTCTTTTAGCAACTATTCTGATGAAATCTTAGTACCGGGTATTTAAGAATAACATTGTCTCTTTTTTATTATAACAGGAGGCGGGTATTACTAAAATATATCAAGAAAGCTCTGAGATAGACTTCTGTTTGATACACACCCATGTATCTGATTGGCCCATCGAGATGCATCAAAGGAGAAAACATTCATCACGTGATCTTATTTTCAACGTCATGTAATTTATGGCCAGAAAATTGTTGGTTATCTAATAAATTATTTCAAAATGTTGAGTTTTTTTTAATCATATAGGGAAATATTTTAGAATGGCTTTCCTATAAATCGAGTAAATGTTAATGTACAGTATTTAAAATGGATTTCATCGAATCACAAATGAAAGGTGTACTGGATCCGGGCCTCAACAAGAAGGTGAAGGTCAGCAGGCCAACATGTCAACGTGCTAAATGTAGTGAATAGAGGGAATTCACACGCCTAACTTTATTTGACAATGGTAAAAACAGTCAATGTTAAATTATGCATAGAAATGTGTATCAAGAAGATAGGAGCTAATTTGGTTATCTTAAACTATACAAGCAGATTGAGAGCTATTCCGAGAAGGGTTGTTCAAAAGTTTGTGGACATTACTCAAAATTTAAAACAAGCACATTATAATATGTAAAAATATTTGTTTTGTTGATGTTTGAACTTTCCGTCCATTCGATTTAACACAAATAAATTTACTTCATTTTAAAATCAACATGTTTCATGGCGTCAAAGGTCATTTTAAATAACCAAGGACAACGACTTTCAATAACCTCAAGGAATGAATTGAAAAGCAAAGCGGTTTATAAAAAAGAGTAAACTGCTCCAACCCAGGTTATAAGAGTATAGCTTGAATTGCTATTTAATTCATTACTTATAATTTATTTTCTATCATTAAGTATACAAAACAAGACAATTTCTCCCTTACATATGCCTTCAAATTATTCCTATTTTAAACGTAACGTCAAGCAGATTTTTGAAGTAAGTTATTGTGAATGAAGCCAAACCAGGACTGAGGTTATTAATTTAAACAATATTTTATTATGAATTAACATAATAGGATCTGACAGCAGACACTTCCTATATAAGTCCTCTCCATAATACAAAGATCAAAGTCATGCATGTACAAGTAAATATTAGCTACAAAACATTGAAAAATATAAATATATACATACATATATTCAATAGAAATGTATATAAAAAGGCAATTTAAGAAGAAAAAAAATTATAAATGAGCTAGTGATATAATTTAAATTTGTATTCTAACATATATGACTGGCAATTATATCAATGTGTATAAATTTGAAAAATTAATAAGAAAACATAAATAGGTTTTGGTTCTGTGGTTTGACAACTGAAAAACAAAAGAAGAAAACAATATCATGCAAGTCTCTTTGTAGTTGCAATAAATTCTTGAACAAGTTTAAATACTGCAATATTTTGGTTGTAAGTAAGATTATTGTCTCCATTTAAAATAAGTTGTAAAGATAAAGGCAGTGGTACATGTAATTGCAAATTATTAAAGTTTTGCATAAGGTTCTGTCTTTGCATACAGTATTTTGGACATTTCATAAAAAAGTGATATGATGTTTCTGAACTTTATCAGCACATGTCACAACTTTTATCTTCCTTTAAAAAATGATTACATAAGGACTGAGGTTTTACAATATAGATTAATTTTTTATCAAATCAAATGATGCGTTACAACCAAAATTAAATTAATCGTATTCAAATATGAATATCAAGGATGGATTTTGTCTCGTTTCTGGTTAATGCAATTCTCAAAGTTGGGTAAATATTTGCAAAAGTGGGTCAAACTCAAAAGTCAAGGCCAAAAGGTCAAAATGTTGATACCCAAAGAAAGTCTTGTCACAAGAAATATACATGTGATATATGAAAGTCATGACTAACCAATCAAAAGTTATGGATGGGATTTTGTTTTCAAAAAAAAAAAACCCAGACAGACAGATAGACGAACGAACAGGGCTAAACCCCTGAATCTTCGATTACGGGTTTTCTCTACTTTGTTTAAAACAACGTGTTAAAATAGGGGGCATATTTTTATTAATCACAAGTTCAAAATCCCCACAAATGCTGTTTATACCCTCAATTTCGAAAATAAGGGGTATATAATTTTTTGTCCTGTTCATCTGTCTGTCCTTAACTTTGCCCATAACCTTTAAATAGGTGGGGCTCTGTCTTACATATTTTAAAGGTGTGTTGGAAGACCTTTTTTGGGGGGTTTCATCAAATTTGACCCCTTGACCTTGGAAATTCACCCACATTTACCTATTTTAACCTTGGCTATAATTTTTGTACAGTTGATTCTTGGACTTTCATACTTCACAAGTGTAATATTTTTGACAAGACCTGTGTAATTATTGTGACAAGACCTATCAAAAGTATTAATATTTTTACTCTTTCACCTTGATCTGAGAGTTTGACCCACTTTGATAAAAACCTTAACATTGGCCATTACTTCTGTACAGTAAGCACTAGGGCCTTCATATTTCACAGGTGTATTCCTTGTGGCAAGACCTTCTTTTGGATATTAACAATTATGACCTTTTGACCTTGACCTTTGGAGTTTGACTTGCATTTAAGAAACTTTAGACCTCACCATAAGCTGCCATATGGGGACATCAGTGTTTCACAAACACATCTTGTTTATGACTAACATCATCAATGATTAAATCATTATTATAATATGTACTCATTATATCACACTATTTGATGACCTGAGTAAACAATGGAGATCCTTGGTGGCTGCAGGGTCCTGGTGGTAACGCTCTATGGTATAGACAGACCATAAATTTACACTGGTTCAGCTTGTCAATCCCTCTGTGTCCCTTTGACGCTTACTTTTCCTTCAATGACAAAATAAACCTTAAACTCCCTTAAACCGGACCAGGCATTTATGAAGGTAAGACGGATCGGATAATTTTGACTTTTATATCATCTTACATACGTTCAGTAGAGGCACTGTTGATATCTATAAATAAACAAACTTAATTGTTATAGTAATGGACAATATATGACATATAAGATGAATTTCTACTACTTTCTTCTTGTTTTTTTTTTATATACGTGTTACGTGTTCATCATACTTCATTGTGAGATTATTGAATAAGACTTCATAATTTAAAAAAAAAGTCTCCACAACATGCATAAACTAGTCTCACGATCGTTTCGAAGAAAGTGGTTCTTCAAACCTTAAACTGGTCACTGGCCATTTTATAAATGTCCGTCAAAGAAACCCTTGCATCAGAAAATTAAATTAAACTGTACTTTAAATTCTATCTTTCTCTCGATTGGACCTAATAATTGTTTTACGTAGTACCTTTCTTCGAAAATTAGAAAGTTCCTTCCATTGTAAGTTTTATACATTCTATATACATATGTATTTCAATTCATTTATTGTCAACCATTTGATTGTTTTTACAAAACGTTATAAATGAATCTTATAAGAAATGGTACATGTAAATCGCTGTATGTGCAAAGCGGACGAAAAGGGCACAACAAGAAGAAAGCACAACAGCACATAAATCAACCAATGTCATCAAAATGGCCAACAATGAACAGTTTAATGCCTCATGTGGTAAAATATTACAGTAAAATTACGCTGATCTGACCATATTCTTCTGCATATAAAATCACACAAGAGTATGTGGATCTAATGTTCATGATTATTATCCAAGCTCTGATCTTTCCCGCATTGTAAAAATTTCATGCAAAGAAAAAGTTAGTTTTTTTCGTATATTAATTTATATTTTCTGTAAATATTCATATTGTTATTTTCTTTCAAAAATATAATGTAAAATCATCAAAAGTAAACGTAACATAACCTCATTAAAGTTGCTTGACCCCTCTGTCTTTTGGTTGTCTTAACCGAACTTTTTTCCCCTTTATGTTAATCATGCAGTTCAACTTCTGTAGCCAACTGCTCTAAAGACAAAAATCAGACTGGCTTGCTGCAAGTCACTTTGAAACTTGTTCTGATATTTTTTTGTTTATTTCAACAGGAAACATGCGACCGTTAGCTTACTTTGTCTTGGTTATCAGCATATTCCATGTGTGCATCTCTCAGACAGACATTAGAACGATCGAATGGACATCAAGTGGATCTTCTTCCAGACAAAGGTCAGGGATTGTCTCGGACTCCATTGTACCTTATAGAATTTTAAACAGTGAAGTGATAGAAACGCCAATACAAATTGAGTCACTACCGGACGTGTTAGCAAATGAAGCACGTGGTACAAATAGAATCCAAAACGAGGCACTTGCATCTTTGTTAAATTTAAGACAAACAAACGGAGATCGGAATTCGGTGTTTTATTCTCAGTATCAGGGATTTCAGCCCGTTAGTTTGTCATTGACAGGTGCAGACTCTTGCTATACAAGGATAAAGGCAGAATTTGATCGAGCATATCCCAGACTTCCATCTCTTGTGCCGGATATTACGTCAGTAAATACCATGTTTGACCCAGTGCCACAACGTATATCCGAGCTTCCTCGGGGGATATCTCCAATATATGTACTATCTAGACGAACAGACCCTATTGCCTATGTCCCGTACAGACTTGACGGTACTGGGGCTCCCTTGAGGGTTCCCTTCCACAGGCGAACAAGGAGACTGGCCTATCCTGATTTTCCCCTCCTCATACCCTACACGCAACTTTCAATCAATAATCGGCCTAGAAACAGAAATTACGTCATTTTTATTCCATTTCAACCAGACGTCAATAGGATTCAGAACAATTGTCTACCTGTTTCAGTTCCCGTCACCTCTAGGAGGGAGAATTTCCCGAAATATGTTCCCTACCGAGTCAGATTTAGCAGAATGCAACCAACCAGTGTGACAATTCAGTTTTAGGAACATCGAGAGTGTTATGTATTTTGAGGACTTAAAAATACTTTTGCTTCAGCTTTCGTCTTTTAAACTGAAGCTTAAACTAAATGACTAAATGAATTAGTTATTTCCACATTTCCAGTAGATTTTTTAATCCGTGAGCCACGTCTCCATAAAATGTTTAAAAAGTCAATAGACGTTGTACTTTTGAGGAAAAGTTTCATAAACCTTATTTCCTTAAATAAATATCTACAAAATCTGAAATGTTCAACTCTTTGAACGTTTTTGATACTGAAATGTATTGAAATGTTCCATCCCAGAGATATAAAGTGTTGGGGATACATGTTTTGTTGAAACATTAACTGATGAGTCCATTTCTTCAACTGCATTAACAAGCAAATTCAAAAGAATTGTGGTCCCCCGCTTTCGGTGTCTTTGTGGGTGAGATGTTATTTTTCATTACAAATTGTGTCTAATATGAGCACCCTATTATATGTCATTTATTTAGAAATCATCACTGAAGTTGATTTTTTTTTTTAAAATAAGGTCAATCGTGAAGGTCAAGGTCAAGGGGTAAGAAATCATAGCATGCTCGGAATTATCTTGTCACAGGTAATGCACATGTCAAATATGAAAGCCCTATCTTTTCTCAATATAAGGAACAAGATGTGTTTGTGAAACACTGATGACCCCGTATGGCAACTTTTCTTAAATGCAAATTAAAATTATTATTACCCAGAGTAGGGTTTTTCTCACAAGAAATACGATTGTGAAATAAAAAATCCCTAGCACGCATGTTCAAAAGCTAAAGCCGAGGATAAATATTTGAAAGGTAGGTCAAACTCCAAGGTGAAAGGGTCTGAGTTTTTGGTTTCTTAAGAAAGGTCTTATCACAAGTAATACATATGTGAAGGATGAAAACCCTAACCCTAACCGTTCAAAAGTTATGACCAAGGTGTTAAAGTTTTTCAAAAGTAGGTCAACTCCAAAATCAAGGTCAAAGGGTTAAAGTTCTTTGTATTCAATGAAAGATTTTCTCACAAGAATTGCATATGTAAAGTATGAAAGCCCTAGTCCTTACCTTTCAAAAGTTATGTCCAAAGTTAAAGTTTTTTCATAAGTACGGAAATCTCCAAGGTCAAGGTCAAAAGGTCAAAGTTGTTGGTATCAATGAAAGGTCTTGCTACAAAGAATGCATATGTGAAATTTGAAAGTCCTAGTACCTACCATTCAAAAGTTATGGCCAAATTTAAAGTTTGGAATTTTTGTGTAAAAGTGGGCAAACTCCAAGGTCAAGGTCAAAAGGTCAAATTTGGTGGTACCCAAAGAAAGGTCTTGTCACAAGGAATACACATGTGAAATATGAAAGTCATAGCTCCACTAAATCAAAAGTTATGGGCAAGGTTAAAGTTTTTGTGACGAACGGACAGACTGACGGACAGATGAATGAGATTTAATGTTCCCTCGCTTTCGCCAAAGCGGGGGACAATAAGGAATGAGTTTTAGTTCCACATCTCGTAATCTACATTTGCTAGTCAAGGGTTTTTGATACGCTACTCTTCTTATGAGAAGAGTATCGTATCAAAAACCCTTGGCTAGCGAAGATGCTCGTAATCCAACCTATACTCTCAGTCCCCTTCAATAGATGCAATACTCAAAGCTAGTTATTATGCGCCCGAATCGAAAGATCCGAGGCGTATATTGTTTTTGTCCTGTCTGTCCGTCTGTCTGTCTGTTTGTCTGCAAACTTTAACCTTTGCCATAACTTTTGAATCATGAATGTTTGAGACTTCATATTTGGTATGCATACTTTACTAATTAAGCTCTTTCAAATGACCTTGTGACCCTGACTGTGACCTATATGCTAAAAATAGTTTTTTCTGCAAACTTTAACCTTCGCCTTAACTTTTGAACTGTAAAAGATAGAGACTTCATATTTGGTATGCATACACCACCGATTAAGCTCTTTTAAATGATACCATGGTCAATGGCCTTGTTACCTTGACTGTGACCTATACGCTAAATATAGCTTTTTTGTCGGCAAACTTTAACCTTTGCCATAACTTTTTGAAAGAAGAAAGATAGAGACTTAATATTTGGCATATATTCTCCACTTATTAAGCTCGTTCACATGACACCAAGGTCAATGACCTTGTGACCTTGACTGTGTCCTATATGCTAAAATAGCTTTTTAGAACCTTCACCATAACTATTGAACCATGAGAGAGAGAGACTTAATATTTGGTATGCATACTTCACTACTTAAGTTCTTTCAAGTGACACAAAGATAAATGACCTTGTGACCTTGACTGTGACCTATATGCTAAAAATATGGTTTTTTTTAAATTTTGTTGCCGCCGGGTGCATAGTGTTTCTCAAACACATCTTGTTATAAATACGTTTATCATTCCAATCAACGGAGTTTTATTTTACGTACATGTGTACTCTGGATTTTCAAATCTTCGAAGAATTCATTGCAAAGATATTATTAGGGTCCAGTAAATGTTCAACAAAGCCCTTATTCTTACTTACTCTTAAAATATTATAGTGCACCCAGGAATTATTGAGAATTTCATCGTAAAATGTTTTGGTTTTTTTATGTTTAAACAAGATGTGTTTGTGAAACACTGATGCCCCTGTATGGCAATATAGTGAAGATTAAACTTTTCTTAAATGCAAATTTATATATTGGTACCCAAAGTAGGGTCTCCTAAGTGGAAATTCAATTGAGAAATATGAAAGCCCTATCACCATCTGTTCCCGAGTTATGGTTAGGTTAAAGTTTTTTCATAAGTACAGAAATCTTGAATATCAATGTCAGAAGGTCAAGGTTATTGGTATCCAATGAAAGGTCTTGCCACAAAGAATACATCTGTGAAGTATGGAAGCCATAGCCCTAACCGTTAAAAAATTATGGCCAAGGTTAAAAAAGATTTTAAAAGTAGGTCAAACTCCAAGATCAAGGTCAGAAGGTCAAGGTTATTGGTATTCAATGGAAGGTCTTGTCACATGGATTACATATGTGAAGTATGAAAGCCCAAGCCCTTACCGTTCAAAAATTATTGCCAAGGTTAATGGTTTTTTTTATAAATCCGGAAATCTCTAAGTCAAGGTTATTGGTATCCAGTAAAAGGTCTTGCCACCAAGAATACAAATGTGAAGTATGCAAGCACTAGCCCTAAGTGTTAAAAAGTAATTGCCAAGGTTAACGTTTTCGAACTGACACCATGATGCATATTTTGTACCCCTAAGACAGCTGTGGCGTTCCATAGAAAAATATTTGGAATTCCCTTGGGTGCCAATTGCACCCCGTTACAAACAGACTTATTTTTGTATTCAAATAAAGCAAAATTTATTCAAAACTTATCCAGGGGAAGAAAAAATGCTTGCTTTAGCCATCAACTCGACATTTAGATGCAACTACTACTGATTTTTGTTGTTTCAATCGGCTCCTGAATTTTTTTATAAGCTTATTGGTCTTTATCTCCATATTTCGTGCTTTAATTTCTCATTTACAATATATTAATAGTTTGGGTTTTTTAAAAACATGTATGAATAATAATTATCCATTGTGCACGTGCAACCTAGAAGAGCATATACATTTTAAGAAACTATATATATCTAATAAAAGCCCAATCTTTTTGCTAAGTGCAAAATTTGTTTCAATTAATTAAAAAAAATTTTATTTCCAATCTGAAAAATACTTTGCTGCAGATCTGTAGCTTTCTACTTTATCAGGTACTCTCGTAGTTGACATCTGCACGAAGCGTGTTAGACCGAATTATCTTGCAAACCAAAATGGCAGAATAAGTAGACGAAATTTTCGATGATCTCGATTTCAGGCCCAGGTGGGCTATTAACAACAGTTATAAGGAATGTTTTCTTGTCGAAACAGTGAAAGAATATGTTAGAAACACACCGTTAGTAATATTTTGAGGGAGAGTTTTAAAAACATGGAGAAATAAATCGAGAAACAGCGCACTTTTTTGTGCGCAATAAATACTAGTATACAGTTTTTTTTCAATGGGTGGCACTGTAGCTCTCCGGTCTGTCAATATTTTTTTTTTTCGGAGAACTACAGTTCTGCAGCTAAAAAATACTTTAATATTCTTTTTGTTATTATTTTTCTAAATCCTGTATGTCATTGTTATACAATTCAGATTAATTTGTTATTTAGGTAAAATTATACTTCCTGTTTATATATTTCCTTTTGTAGAATTTCTTTCTTTCTTTTTCTATTTTTCATTGATATTTTTGATATGAGTTTTATTGCCAACTGCAAAAAAGTGTTACATAGTCTTCGACAAAATATATGTGAGAGCACTGCACTTCATCATTGTACAGACTTTTAAAAATTTGATATCGCCATTTATTGTAGAGTACAATCTAATTAGATTTAGATCCTTGATCCGCCCCGACTAGATCGCTACACAAAGTTTAGCGATCTAGTTGGAGCGGATCAAAGATCTAATTTTAATAAGATTGCAGTAGAATACTACGAAAAATAATCCAAACTATTTCTTTAAGACATACTTAGGGAATAGAATTATCTATGAATGGAAAAAAATCTTTGGGCTACTTTCTATGATTACACGTGTCACTTTAAATTAACTTAAAATTGGTTACATATTTTTTTTAATGTCGTTGCAATTCAATTTACACATAAAGAATTTGAATAAATTTAAGAATTAAAAAAAAAAAACTAGATGTACTGTGAGCAATGAGCTCACTAAATGATATCCCCCCCCGCTTCCCATATGATTATAATGGCAAAGTCCATGTTTTGCTGTGGCCAGGAAACCCAAAATATGTGTCGGATCAAAAAGTAAAATAGGAGGTGCACAATATGTAATAAAAATTCTCTGAAAGTTTCATTAAATTTCACTCAGTGGTATAAGAGGAGTTGCGGATAAGAGATGGGTACCCCAAAGCGTAACAGACAGACGGACGGACAGACGGACATACTGAATACAGTATACCCTCCCACTTTTCAAGCGGGGGTGTAATAATCTGTCCTGACCTCGCTAATTGTTGGACTGTGGTCAGAGTTACTCCGCTTTGGTCAATTCAGCCAGTGTTCTTGAGCGTTAACCATAAATGGTAAATGAACGCATGCTATCAATGATCAGAATCAATGGGTTTATATTTCTCCATTGATTTGATACGCAAGTGCTTCGAGTGTGATCAATTTCTAAATGAGGTAATTTATTGACAAACAAGTTGATGAAACAAGAATATCAACAGTTTCGTTTAAAGTGAAACTGGAAAGGGAGAAAAATATATATGGCTGGACCGGGAATTGAACCCAGGGCCCAAACCATTACAAAAGTCAACATTTCATAAATTATATCGTCGATACACAATGATCTTGTCAGCAAATAGAACCTTTCATTTAGTAAAATGCTGACTGGCGTTTTAGACCATTATTTATACACTGAATTGTCATCGGATTTTTTCAATGTCTTCATAACGTTACATGGAGGGGAAAAAAAAACAACGAAGAATATTTCAAGCACTTATAAGTTTTGTCTGGTTCTTCTGACCGATATTTTGTTATTGTGTACATAATATTTACAGACATAATTATTATTGTAGTGGTCTTTTCCGCTACTTAAAATCACTGAGTAACAAATAACAAAAAGTAGCTCACATCAGGCCGCGATCAGGAAAAGGTGCAAGATGCTAAACTGTATCTGAGAACTTCCTGTACGCTCACTGGCGTATTTCAGCAATGTTGTAAGGTGAGGCCAAAGTCAACATAGCTGATCTGACAATGAAGTGGCCAGATCCACATGCTCACTCTGAAATAATTCATTGTCATATTCCATTGTATGTCAGATACACCATTCAGATGAATCCTGAGTACCAGTAGTAACCAATTAAAATGTCTGAAATTATCCCAACCATTCTTCCGAACATTTTCTGCCCAACAATTTAAGAATTTTGTGCCAGATTGTTGTAAAGATACATGTACTTTAAAATCCTATTTAGGTCTAAGGTACACCAATCACTAACTGAGAACAACACAATGATAATTTGGCATGATGATTGATGGAACATTCGGATTGAATTTAGGATAAAAAAAAAACTAGCTAATCAGAGTAATTGTTCCTTGCTTACTTGAGGATAGAGTGGAAAGACATATGCATATGGACAGAAAAAAGTCAACATTAACCTTTCCTCTATTAACTTTAAGTCATGAGGAGTCTCTTTAAAGTTTAATGTTCAAAGCAAAATTCAAGACCTAGGAAACACTGATAAAATTATTACTGTGACCGAGATTTTGGAATACTACTTTTGTGTAGTAAAAATAAAATTTTCAGATGTGTAGTCCTTTTTATGCCCCCGTAAACGAAGTTTCGGAGGCATATAGTCCGTCTGTCTTGCTGTCTCTCTGTCTGTCTGTCTGCAAAAACTTTAACCTTGCCCATAAATTTTGATTTAGTGAAGCTATGACTTTCATATTTCAAATGTGTAATCCTTGTGGGAAGACCTTTCTTTGGGTACCACCAAATTTGACCTTTTGACCTTAGAGTTTGACCTACTTTTACACAAAAATTCAAAACTTTTACTTTGGCCACATCTTTTGAACGGCAGATACTAGGACTTTTATACTTCATATATGTATTTTTTGTGGCAGGATCTATCATTGGATACCAACAGCTTTGACCTTTTGACCTTGACCCTGGAGATTTCGGTACTTATGGAAAAACTTTAATCTTGGCCATAATTTTGAACTGTAAGGGCTAGGGCTTTCATACTTCATATATGCAATTCTTATGACAAGACCATTCTTAAGAAACCAACAACTTTGACCCTTTGACCTTGGAGTTTGACCTACTTTTAAAAAACACCTTGACAATAACTTTTGAATGGTTACGGCTGGGGCTTTCATACTTCATATATTTAATCCTTGTGACAAGACCTTTCATTGGATTGCAAGAACTTTGACCCTTTGACCTTGCCCTTGGAGTTTGACCTACTTTTAAAAAGCAAACCTTGACCATACCATTACTTTTAAAGGGTTAGGGCTCGTGCTTTCATACTTTATATATTTCATTTCTTGTGAAAAAACATTTTCTTTGATATAAATAATTTTGACCCTTTGACCTTGACATTGGAGTTTGACGTTCTTTTTAATAGTTTTTACCTTGGCCATTACTTTTGAAGGATTAGGGCTAGGGCTTCCATACTTCACATATGTATTTTTTGGCACGAACTTTAATTGGATACCAATTACCTTGACCTTTTAACCTTGACATTGGAGATTTCTGTACTTGGGTATAACTTTTGAATTATAAAGCTTATACTTCACATATGTAATCCTTGTGAAAAGACCCTTAATTGGATGCCAAAAACTTTTACCCTTTGACCTTGACCTTGGATTTTTGACTTATTAAAAAAAAACAAATCTTGACCATAACTTTTGAAGGGTTAGGTCTAGTGCTTTTATACTTTTTATATTTAATCCCCTTGACAAGACCTTCATTAGATATCAAGAATTTGATCTTTTGACCTTTGAGTCTGACCTACTTTTCGAAAATTTTAATCTTGGCCATAACTTTTGAAGGGTTAGGGATAGTGCTTTCATACTTTTTATAAATCCTTGTGACAAGACCTTTCATTCGATATCAAGAATTTTGACCCTTTGGCCTTGACGTTTGACCTAATTTTCAAAAATTTTAATCTTGGCCATAACTTTTGAAGGATTAGGGCTAGTGCTTCCATACTTCATATATGTATTTTTTGTAGCACGATCTTTCATTGTTTTTGACCTTGAAGATTTCAGTACTTCAGTTTGACCTACTTTTAAAAGACACCTTGACCAAAACTTTTGAAGGGTTATGGCTAGGGCTTTCATACTTCATATATTTAATCCTTGTGACAAGGTCTTTTATTGGATGGCAACAACTTAGACCCTTTGACCTTGCCCTTGGAGTTTGACCTACTTTTTAAAAACCTTAACCTTGGCCATAACTTTTAAACGGCAAGGGCTAGGGCTTTCATATATGTAATTTCTTGTGAGAAGATCTTTCATCGGATACTAAAAACTTTTACCCTTTCACATTGGAGTTTGACCTACTTTTAAAAAATACCTTGACCATAAGTTTTGAACGGTAAGGGCTAGGGCTTTCATACTTCACATATGTAATACTTATGACAAGACCTTTCCTAAGAAACCAACAACCTAGACCCTTTGACCTTGGAGTTTGGCCTACCTTTCAAAAACTTAACATATGAACAGGTGGTGCTAGGGCTTACATATTTCAAAATCGTATTTCTTGTGAGAAAACCTTACTTTGGGTAGCAATATATTAAAATTGCATTTAAGAAAAGTTTAATCTTTGCTTCATGTACATGTATGTTGCCATACAGTGTCATCAGTGTTTCACAAACACATCTTGTTCCTTATAACATTTTAATGAGAAGAAATAGGGCTTTCATATTTGACATGTACATTACTGACAAGATATATCCGAGCATGCTTTAATTTCTGACCCCTTGACCTGACCTTCACGATTGACCTTCTTTTTGAAAATTTAAATTCTGGCAATAATTTCTAAATGACATATGATAGGGCGTTCATATTTGAGACAATATGTCATAAAAAAAATTACATCTCACCCACAAAGACACCGAAAGCGGTGGATCACAATGCTTTAAATTTGCTTGTTTATTCTTTGTTTAATAATACATTTTCTGAATGTCGGATATTTGACACTTTAAGATCTTTGAATATCCTACCAATGGGCAGTTGAACATTTTTGAAATATCCTACTGATGGAAGTAAAATCTTTACATATCCATTTAGTACTATTTGAATAAGCAAAATATATTAAATATATAATTTTGTTAATATTGTTTTAAAAATTTTCGCAACAGTGGACTTATTTTTAAAAGTTTTTAACGGAATTTTCCAGAGCAAAACATGGACTCTGCCATAATACTCAAATGGAAGCGGGGTTTAATTTTGTTTGCTCAGATATCTTGTTTTTCTTCCATAAGTAAACGTCAGGTCATATTGAATGTCTAATTTTACAATTTTTCTTCCATATAAACTTCTTTATCTAAATTCTTTTTCTTCCTTTTTTTTTTATCTTTTTTTATGTACATGATTCCGTCTGAACATTACACGTTTTTATCTTTTAAGCTTCCTGTAATTACATGCTTTTCCATTTGTGGGACTGTGTTCGATTTTGTGTGATCGGTTCACCATATGCATTACATCGTTATCTTCTGTATTTGGTGTTAATGTTTCTGAACTTATTCAATACTCACGCTCTGAGTACGATCAATTTTTAAACCGAAACAAAAGGGGATCCTTACTTCACCCAGGCACCTGATCCCACCTCTGAAATTCCCGAAAGTCCATTAAGATATAAGGCTAAAATATTTTGATTATTGAATGTAATAAAAAAAATCACTCAGTTTTCCATTATTTCAATTTTGAAGTCCGTTTTGTATAAATTATCCCACGTTTCCAACTATCGCTGAAGTCTCGTCATAAGTAAATAAAAAATGCCTATATTAATTTTTCTATTAAGGTTATTCCATCTTCGCATGTCAATGGTTCATAACAAAAGGCCCATGGGCCACAGCGCTCACCTGAGTAACTTTGACCATGCTGTTCTTCCGCATCCCCCCTTTGTGTTACCTTATGTGACCCAAATAAATATGCATTGGGGGGGGGTCATGATTTAAAAATTAAGAATCTACACTACCCCAGGATGTTTTCTGGCCCAATGGTTCTTGAGAAGAAAAGTTTTTAAAGATTTTCCTTTATATTTCAATGTAAAACTTGGATTCCCTAGGTGGTCCCGCCCTACCCGTGTGGGGCCTGACTTGGACAATGTAGAATCTACATTCCCACACTATGCATCCACTTAAGTTTCAGCTTTAATGGTACAATGTTTTTTGAAAAGAATTTTAAAAGATTTTTCCTGTTTATTTTAATGTAAAACTTGGATTCCCTACTGTAGCCCCGCCCTACCTCCAGGGGCCATGATTTGAACAAAATAAGAACCTACACTTCCTCAGGATGCTTCCTCATAAGTTTCAGCTTTCCTGGTCCAGGGGCTCTTAAGAAGAAGATTTTTAAAAAATTGTTCCCATATATTTCAATGTCAGATTTTGATTCCCTATTGTGGTCCCCGCTCTACTCCCGTGTGGCATGACTTGAACAATTTAGACTCTACACTACCCCAGGATGCTTCCACTTAAGTTTCAGCTTTCCTGGAACAGTGGTTCTTGAGAAAAAAATTCCTATTTATCTCAATATAAAACTTGGATTCTCTATTGTGCCCTACCTCTGCGGTCATGATTTGAAAAATTAATAAGAATCTACACTTCCCTAGGATGCTTTCACCTAAGTTTCAGCTTTCCTGGTCTAGTGGTTCTGGAGAAGAAGATTTGTTAATGACCCCTCCCTATTTTCGTCTTTTATTGGTTATATCCCTTGGAAGGGGGCTTGGTCCTACATTTTATTAATTCAAACGTTCCTTTACCAAGTATGATTTATGCCAAGTTTGGTTTAAATTGACCTAGTGGTTCTTAAGAAGAAGTTGAAAATGTGAAAAGTTTACCGACGGACAGACAGACGGAAAGAACTATATGCGGTATATTGCATAAGTTTGCCCCCACAAAAGTCAAATTTTGAAAACTTCCTGAAATGTGCTGAATTCAATAAATTGTACGAGAAATATAAGTTAACAGAAAATATTATAGTTCCAGAGCAGTGTATTCACAATTTCTGTTTTTATGACGTCACAAACTATTTTTATATCCTTTTTCAAAAGAGGACAAAATGGACAAAATTTCAACAATTTAAGCTTTAGAATTTATAGAGCGCATGTGTGTTCAGGAACAATATTGACATATTTCATTGATATTATCATTCTACACATTATATCAAAATATTAATCCTGAACACACATGCGCTCGGTGACTTTTATTTAAAATATCGAGAAATATGTACATTTTTCTGCAAAATTCATAAAAAACTGAAATTTACGTCATATTTGTGACGTCATTACGTACATATGACGTCATTACTTATGAAATTATTCAGTGCTTTGAAGTCAGCATATACGCCCCTGTTTAAGGACTTAATTAAATATTACTCCATCAAAGTTTGATTTTGGGGGGCAAATGTTGGTTAATACCGCATATAGTTCTTTGGTGATCAGAAAAGCTCACTAAAGCTTTCATCTCAGGTGAGCCAAAACTGCATTTTTTTCACTGAATACATATGTATACTTAATATTAATTAAAAAATAGCAACAAATGTATAGGTTGTCATATTTTTTAGAAGTAAGAGAAAATATTAATAGAAGTGTTTGTTAGCATTAAAAATTGTTCATTTTAGTAAACATTATAAAGTTTGAGTTGATTAAAATGACTCTGATGTTCCACAGTAATTGCTCCTTTATAAAATACAAGAATTGTGAAAATCATGGAGAGCATTTTACACAATATATACTATTAAGAAAATGTCTGAATACATGAGTTACTGTCCTTGGCATTGTTTGATTGAATAATTATTCAATAAAGAAAATATGCATTGTACATTTTTATACTTTTTTAACTTAACAATTATTTGCATCACACCATATTTCAAGTTAAAGACTACGCCTTGTATTTCCTACAAATATACATCGACCATTGCTTCCAAACTTTTCAATTACAAAAACACTTTACATGGCCTGGATATCGACTATCTGAAAAATAATCCCCCTTCGTGTTCATGTTCTTCTTCGCCCTATAACTATAGTCCTGCTGGACACATTATTACAGGTGACGTTAAAATAGTTCGTAATGAGAACCTTAGATCACTTATTTTAAAAGGTCCTAAATATAGGAAACCCCGATCCTTCAACTGGCGACGGAATTTCATAAATATTATGGATTCTGTTGAAAATTACGCCAGACGATGGGCTAGATATGAAAAAGAAGATATTGACACCTTGTCAGAATGGATTAAATGTATCAGATCCATGTTAAAGTCACGTATTAAAAGATTGAGGGGCAAAATGAAAACCATCTATCCTTCTGTGTTCAATAAACCAGAAGTGAAAAAGGAATTAGATAGATTACACGTTCAGTACGTACTTGTTCCTGCCGACAAAGCAGGTAACAACATTCATTATATGAATTGCATTCTAGAAGAACTTGGATTTAATTCTACAAGTGGTAATCCTACTTATACATATACTTCTCTTTCTAAGGAAGAAATTCTTCAAAATCAGCTGTCAGTTTTGAATACTTTTAATATTCCACAGAGCCAAAATGAATTTGAACTACCTTATATATATTGGATTCCGAAACTTCATAAGAATCCTTACAAAGATACATTGCAGGTTCCAGTAAATGTTCAACCAAGCCTCTTTCGTTACTTCTCACTAAAATATTGACAGAAGTGAAGGAAAAACTTCAAGAGTACTGTACAACTATATATTCAAGAAGTGGTGTAAATCAGATGTGGATCCAAATTCTAAAGAACTTTTGGACAATTTGAAATCACAAGACTTAACAAAAATCAACAGCATAAAAACTTACGACTTTTCAACTTTATACACAACAATTCCCCACGACAAATTAAAATCCAGGCTTTTTGATATCATTGACAGCTGCTTCTTCAACAAAAATGGAACTCGTAAGTTTACTTACCTCGTCATTGGTCATTTGAAAAATTATTTTGTTAAAACAGATTCTGATTGCACACATAAGTACTCTGAAGTTGACATCAAGAAGATGCTTGAGTTTCTGATTGACAATATCTATGTGGTTTTTGGAGACCAGGTATTCCAACAATCTATTGGAATTCCCATGGGTACAAATTGCGCTCCGTTATTAGCAGACTTATTTTTATATTCATATGAAGCAGAATTTATGCAAAATCTTTTGCGTGAAAAGAAGAAAACACTTGCTGTGGCCTTCAACTCGACATTTAGATATATCGACGACGTATTGTCAATTAATAATGATAATTTCCATTCCTACGTCGACACGATATATCCTGGTGAGCTTGAGATAAAAGATACCACAGAGTCCGACACTTCTGCTTCATACTTGGATATTTTACTTGAAAAAGACACTAATGGTAATCTAACAACCAAGCTATATGATAAACGTGATGACTTTAACTTTTCTATCGTCAACTTCCCTTACTTATGCAGCAATATACCTTCATCACCTGCATACGGAGTATTTATATCTCAGTTGATTCGATACGCAAGAGCATGCTCTACGTATGAACAATTTCTTAAACGAGGTAAATTATTGACAAGCAAGTTGATGAAACAAGAATATCAACAGTCTCGTTTAAAGTCATCATTTCGTAAATTCTATGGTCGATACAATGACCTTGTCAGCAAATACAATTTATCATTGAATGAAATGCTGACTGACGTTTTTCATACCAATTGTTAGTCCATTATTTATACACTGAATTGACCACGGATTTTTTCCGTTATTTCCTGATTATGACAACGAGCACACGGCGGGTGATGCTCACTCCTCCATGGCACCTGATCCCACCTCTGATGTTTCGGAGGTCCGTGTTTGCTCTGCTCTTATTTTGTATATTTGTTTAAAGGACGTTGAGATTGAATACTGTTCGTTATTTCCATATCCTTCTTCATCACACCTATTGAAAAGCATTCATCCAAAAGATATTTTTAAGAGCATTTTTTGGCAAAAACCTATGACGCTAAAACTTGTACATTTCATATGTTCAAAACTATTATTTATTAAAAAAAAACCCTCTTTTGAAAGTGTATATACCAACAGAATTAATCACGTTGACCTTTAACCTCAAGATCAATGTAGCGGTCTCCTATAGGCCATAGGGAGTCGTTATGTAAAATTTCATTTTAAACGCTTGGGACCTACCTGGTATATCTTGCGAAACGAAAGTGTGACAGACAGAAAGACAGACGGACGGACAGACAGGCCGAAATTAATATCCCCTACTTCCCTGAAAGAGAGCCGAGGGGCCGAGAGTGCTATGTGAAAAGTTATATTTTAAAAATAGAAAAGCTAAGTTCTTAAAACCAATTTCAGTAAATGAGTGTATGTTATGATATTAATGCATATTTTATATCAAAGATATTCTTATCTATGAAGGACTTCCTAAAAAAAATGCCTTATTGCTTCCTTCCAAATCATCAGGATGCAGAAAGTATATTATTTCCTCTTAGTCAACATAAGTGCTAAGATTATTCCTTTTTTATATCTCTTAATTATTTTCCTTAAATCACTAATGATAGAACGACACGATTTTCAGGCAACAAAAATCCACCGCGCCTCTTTATCTTCACTTGCACACTTTGCTCCAACAAGAGCGCTTTGTCTTTAGCCGTTTTTTATAGTCTCGATATATTGAATACTTATTGCATACAAGCTGATTTGTCAACGCCATCATGCACTCATGGCATATTAATCATATTTACCTATCAATATTTAAGACAAAAATCATAAATAAAGCGCCACTGTCGGAGACATTAGGCCTATATGTGGCTTGTCAAATGAGGTGGACCTTAAAAGTGACAGAAATTGCAGGTAACACGTGCGCATTTCATCACAAAACCCCCTAGATGCCCCACTATAAACTGCATGTCAAAGGAGGCCGGTTCTTTTCAGATTCGCTATAGGTTCCCAGTAAGGTAAGACTTGCAAATGACCTTTGCTTCATTATACTCACTGCAACATCTGCAGACATTAATGAGTCTCTTGAGAGTTTCGGAAACTTTTTACCTACATTTATTTCCTTTATATTGAAATGCATTCTCTTTTGCAGAAAATGGACTTATTTTGGCTTGCAACCTTTGCTCTGTGCATTCATTGTGGATTTACACAGAATATTGGAGCAAACCAGATAAGGTTCGGAAGACCTCGGCCGTTTCCGATGGGTCCTGGCCCTGTCCGATTTTCAAGGACACCATTTGTTAGACCAATTCCACCCAACAGACAAATGAACTTTATTCCTCAACCGTTACCCTCCCGTCGACAAATTCTCTTCCCAAATGCTGCAAACTCATTTGCACCAGCGATGCCAACAACTTCAACCCTTTTGTCTGGGTCAGTGTCAAATCTAAACTTCGGCAGCGTTAACTCACAAGGTCAAGGTCTTGTGACCGAGCCAAGCGTTTCAGTGGATGTAGGAAATTTGGATTTTGGAGCCGTTGCGGAATCTGTGATGACGGATATGTTTAGAGAAACGATGGCTGGGGACAATCCCTTGAGGAACAACAACGGGCTGAATACAAACGGTCAGGCATTCAGTCAAGGACAAACAAATTCAGTGTTGCCTCCAGTTAACAGCGGCTCCTCCTTGGGAAGCAATGTTTTACAAAATAATCCAGTCTCAAATAATTGGAACGCAAATCCAGATTCGCGGCCGCCAATTGGTTCAGAACTTAGACCAATACATTTACTGAATGGAGAGGATCCTTTAAGCAACAGAGTGAATACAAACGTTGGACCTGAAATAAGACAAGCACCATTACTTAATGGTGCTGGTGAATCTGCAGGAAATAGACTTAATATTAATTTCAGAGCAGAAAACAGACCGAATTCAAACAGTATTAATGGACTAAATGTTCCTCAGACACAACAAAATGCTTCGGCCGCGGTGACCTTAGCACCGGCCTTTCCCGGTTTTGCTCCCTTACAGTTTCCGGATTTAGGGGAGGATTCTTGGTTTTCTTACCTTAAGGGTCTTTTAGACCGCACAAGTCCTAACCTTCAGATATTTTCAAATTCAACGGGAGGTGGAATGTATCCTATTCCTCAACGGCTAGCGGACCTTCCGAGAGGCACTATGCCAATCTATATTAAAAATTTCCGGAGCAACCCTGCCTATGTTCCGTTTCAACTTTCTGGACAACCATTTAACTTACTCATTCCCTTTAACAGAGATAACCGTGAAATGATGTACCCATATTTGCCTCTTTATATTCCATATCCAAACGTAGGAATTGATGTACCGGAAGTTGGCATGCGTTTCGTAGCGTATCTTCCTTTTCAGCCTGACAGATTCAGGACGTCAAGAGAGGGCGCTGGTGTCATATTTCCACAACTTTCTACCCCTGGGTCGTTTCCGGTGTATGTTGATCGACGACCTGTGCTTGGAAACTTAATGCAACGGGTACGTTGACAACTGTTCAATATCAAGGAATATGGATGCAACTCCATAATGTCATTTTGAGTGCGGTAGAGAATTTGTAAATTTGAGGTTAAAGTAAATATAGGAGAATAACATTATACCATTAGGATTAAAATACTAGTTCAAACAGAGGATAAATTACTTAATATTGAATTTGCTTATCAAACGCATGTTCGTTCTAACTTGTTTATTTAGATTTGTTAGATTCTAAAATTTAATTTTATATGAAGAGTATATATATGTACCTGTAATTTTTTTTTTTCGTGTTTTCAATAGCAGGTTTTCGTATTTGTGGATATAATTGCAATTCATACACATTGTTTTTGGAAAGGCACAAAACGAAATAAACTGGTTTAATGTTATGGTATGATCATGTATAATTTTATATCATTTTTCCAGATGGGATGAAGTTCACTGCATGGAACCTCCCACGACCTAATTAGGATGATATCAGAGTCTACAAAACATTTGTACATACTGTCTTCCAAACAATGACTTGCAATGATTAGTACTTGAAAGACAAGAAGATTCGTACCAGAAACATTTGTGGGACCGTGTTTGATTTTTTTTATCGGTTCGCCATAACTGTCCATCCATTTGGTTACCCCTTGACAGCAGTCCTGCAGTAAATCAGCTCTGGAATGTTGCGACACTGACATTTGTATGCTCCGTGTCTGCGATAAAACAAAACTCGGCCCGGACTTTGAAGTTAATTTTCTATTGACAGCTCTGGTATTTATTTTTTTTTTTTAAAACTTGTATTTTTTGTATATTTATATTGTTGTTTTTGTTTTCTATCTGTCTTAAGATTAATTTTAAAAAAATATAAGGAAACAGGAAAATAGAAAAAAGAATATTAGAAAATACAGAAGACAAAAATGAGTGGCACTTCAGCTTTGAACGACGTTCAGCGTCAGCTATATTTATTCATTAAAAGAGAGAACATGTGTGCCTTTTTTTTCTTTGTGACTACCGGGTATTAATAGCCTCGATCACCAGTTCTACGTTACTCTTACTGCAGATTAAGTGTATACCCTGCAATTTTGTATATTTTTAGTCGGCATAATTAATGATCTTGTGATTCTAATGAGCAAAATGTTTTCGATTTCTTTTTGAAAAATCCTTTATATTTAGTCAAGGTTTATCCTTAACATCATTATACGCGTTTTTATATGATAATAAGAATACAGTGTATTTGGTAAAGAATGGTAGCGAAAGGAAACATAAAACCTCTTACCATAAATTATTAACACTTTCAAACAATCAAAGACACTTTATTTGATTAGATTCAAACTTGAGTATTTGGTTTAAATCAGATCTTATTCCCACTGCCATGACCTTGTATTAAGCCAAGATCCTGATAAATTTTAAGGACATCAGTAACAACGTCCTTAAACATCTTTGAATTCCTTCAACTGAATATTTTAACCCGGATATGATTTAAAAGTAATGGCCAAGTGACCGTAACCTTTTTTGGTGTGACTTTGTTCACAGTCATGTCAGACCTGTAGATCATAAGAAACACATATTTACATTTGAAAACAATCCAATCCTGTATTTAAGATGTATAACCAGAACATAAATTTGCCCAATGCTCAACCCTAGCCTTTAGCATATGACTTTAAATGAGTATCATGACACGCCCTCAGGTCAAGGTCAACAACGTACAAAACTGCTTAAGAGGGTTGCTTGGTCATTTTCAGACTATATTGATCTCCTTTAGATGAAGAGCTCCATAAAAGATATACAAAAATGTTAAAAACTAAAATTTTTGAAATTTTTCTTTTCCAATGATAGTTGACAGCTTAAGATATCATATCTAAAAAATTAAATTATTTATAATGGTCAACTTGCTGCCTCCAGCCTCCTTAAGTTTGAAAAGAATTAGAAATGCTTGAGTTATCCTAGACATTGCTAGACAGACACTCATACCGGAACCAGTATTTCCTCGTCTGCTTTGAGATACACGTCGTATCAATAACCTAAATCAAAAGTTTAGATTCCCATCAAAAAACTGAAAAAACTGAGTGTATTTTATGCAGCGAACAATTACAAATAGCCATTAAACAGCTGTTAAAGCAATAGAGACTCGAGACAAACGCTCTCAACAATTGTTGATTCTAACCGTTTGTGTCTTTTTCTCACATAGTTAAATAAAAGTGTTGAGTTCCCCACAATGTGACAACGCACTCTGAACTGTTGAAAGGTTAATCAGTGTTAACAACTAGTATTAGTATGGCCTGAATTGATTCAACAAATTACATATACACAAAATGTCCCTCTAGGTCATCTTATATTGGGCCGTGTTCAACTTACATTCTTATCTTGCATGTTTGGTCATAATATCTGACAAATTGACACGTTAAATGCGGTAACCTTTCAATCTTGAACTCCTGTGCCGGTGGTCCACGTGTCTTAACGAGGGATTATTGATTCCCGGATTATATAATTAGATTACCGTCTTTCATCTGACCCCAGTTCACACCTGCAGTGTTTATCCGTCAATTTACATCTGGTTCCGGTTTACAACAGGTGAAACGCACCAGTGCGTGAAGTTGATAAATATTAATATCGCAGTTCGGCCTCGGTCAGATATCAGGCTTATGAACTGTCCAGTTTACAGTAAGGACCAGCCAACCCCCCGTTTTTTGCCCATACAGAAGGGTAGAAGCCCCAATAAAGTGGTAGAAGCCCCGTAAAATTGAATGAAATGGGGTGCATAAAACCCTACGGTGATGTTTAAATGAATGATATCGATATCTGTAAATTTTTATAGCCAATTTTACCTCAGAGTCGACAGAAATCGGGCGCCATTACTGGTTTACCGTACACCACGCCCGATCTAATTTCGAATAGCTGCTGTTTATCATCGTAAAGATAAAGTTAAAATTATTCATTTTAATTTTAATATGTTTGTTATGCAAGATATATATCAAATATTATGTAATAAATATATTTTTTTAAAATTAAGAACGTTAGCCATTAAGATAATTTAAGATTTTTTTTTTTATTTTTGAGATTTTAGAGAAATTCATAATTTAGAGATATGATTATATCCAAAAGCTTCAAAGCAACAATAATAATAATAATAAAAAGCAATGATAATTAATTAATAATTACTTATATGTTTCAAAGAGAACAAAAAAATAAATAAATTTCAAAATATGAAAATACTGAATTTATTTTTGAGATTTTAGACAAATTATGAATTTAGAAAATTAATATAAAAATATGAAATTCAAAGGTTCAAAGCAATAATAATAATAATTAAATTTTAAAAATGAAAATAATAATTACTTATATGTTAAAAGAGAACAAAAAGTAAATCAATGTCAAAATATGAAACTACTGAAACCTGGAAAGAAATAGTAAATTAAAAGAATATATCAATTTTCAAATATATAGATATTTTATTTCAAAGTAACCTTTTTATGTTCTTTTCTTAGAAAAAAAATCAGATGTTTTAAATATTTTACATCAGTTAATGTTTACATTTTGAATTGTCTTTAAATTAAAACAAATATGAATTTAAAAAAAAGTAAAGTAAAAAAACCACACCACAAAATAAAATATAATGGAATTTTTGATTGAATTTTAACTACGAAAAAATCTCAGTCTGGTTAAGTGAACTGAAAATCTTTTATCATCTCAAAGCATAGGTATTTTATGTAATTTTACATTTCATTGCCAGTTGAATCTGTCGACTTAAAATTTCCATTGCTTCTCTGTTCAAACTAATCCCATCTTCACGCCAAATGTTTTTATTTGAATTCATTAAACCCCTACGTCTCCAAAATATCACATTCTGAGAATTCCCATATTTCCTTCGTAGTGTGTTATTTTTGTCAAAAACAATAGAATTGTACTTTCCTGGATCCATGGTTCCACAAATCATTTGCCTAAACAGACTTCCAATAAATATTTTCTGCACCGAATCATTTCTTAACAGTTTTTCAATAATGTTTTCGATTCCTAACACTATATCTGACAGAGAAGATGAATTTATATCGTTTTCTCCCACTTGCAGAAACACTTTTAAACCAGTCTTAAACCATTAAAACCCAAAAATGTTTTTAAAATTGTATATTTATTATTTATTCTAGAGTAGGGTTAGTATCAGGCAGTATTCTTCCCCCGCCAGACGGGTGCAGACCAGTGAATACTGTTTGGTGTTGTGTTAGATTAGGTTAGGTTAGGAACATATTTTTTTTTAATGTTGCTAATTAAATTATAAATTCCTTTCTATGAATTTTTTTTATAATGTTATTTAATTTTATGTCAATTTCTTTCATTTGGCTGTAATAATATGTTTATACATGAACAAAAGATTGACTAGGAATAATGATAAAGTATCTTTAATAAAATAAGTCTTTTTTAATTTTTTTTAATTTTCTTTTAATCTTTCGGTCATCTTTCGGTCCTTTGACTTTAATATTTTTCTAGCTGTTTCAAAATTCAAATCATGGCTCTACAATTAAGGAGGCCTCCACGTGGCTAGAGCTGGGAATATAAGGAAACTATGAATATTTTCCAGGTATTACTAATTTAAAAGGTCTTTATTAATTTATCATTATTAATATTAGTATCAAAATTATCAAATTCATATTTTCCTTATTTTCCTTATGTGTGTGCTAACGTCCTTAAACTGAAAATTTGTATTTAAAGCATATTACCATTTCATATCAACATTATTTTTTAAAAAAAGATTATATTACAAAATCATTTATTTTACAATTTGATAATGAAAGTCAAGAACAATTGAGCATAGTCAAGGTTCAGTGTATATATACACATGCCCTGCCATAGGGGGGTTGGTCAGACTAGCTGAGAACAGGTGTTTGATCAAAAGAAGTTTATTGTCAACTTGACCAAGTGTCAACAGCTGTGTATATATTGCATGTACACACACAGGGGTGCCTCTCTATCCCAGTACATAACAACACAGCTAGCTGATGTGTAAATAATATTCTCACCATATTCTCATAATACCCACTTTACAAGTGTTTGCATATGCAATTATGCACATTTGATTCATTTTTTATGTAACTTTTTTATTTCCTGGACCTGGATTCTAATAATTTCATTCTAATGGATACATATTGCTTTCTAATATCAATGAGTATAATTTGTTCTATTACATGAACAAAAAAAAAAATTGATAAAAAAAAAACCTCCCCCAAATAAAACAGAACCAAAAAAAAAATTACAACAAGTGACTGGAAAATAATAATGAATGCATGAATACTGAATTTCAAATATAAATAAACAATTGGAAGAAAAAGAAACCAAAACAAATACCTTTGAAATTAAATAAATTAACAACTTAAATCACTTTATTCATTAATTTATTTAACTTAATTTTATATTATAAATGATTGGAATTTTAAAAAAGGAACTGTATTAATTATTAATTGCCTAGTTAAATTCATTTAAAACACCCAATCAATTAGTATTTTCACTGTTACAGTAATCTCTATCAACAGGTTAAATCTCAATGTTTTTATGTAACAGTACACATCATCTATACAAATATTTTCATATTTTCAATAATGATTTTCTATTTTCGATATAAAATTCTTTTTGGTAGGTACAAACCAGTGTGGATAAAAGTATTCAAGTAGGCCATGAAATATGTTCATAATTAATATTTTATTTCATTTAGGAAATATATAAATATTTAATGCTTCATTTATATTCTTAACTTTCCTTTCATATATTTTTTTTAAAATAAAAATCATATATTATATTATTCACTTTTGATCAAGATAATGGTAATGATTTTCACGGATCACTCTAAACGACTTCAGCGATCGCGATTTTAGATCGGGCGTGGTGTACGGTATATGAAGACAAGAAGAAATGGCGCCCGATTTCTGTCGATTCTGAGGCAAAATTGGCTATAAAAATTTACGGTTATCAATATCATTCATTTAAACATCACCTTAGGGTTTCATGTACCCCATTTCATTCAATTTTATGGGGCTTCTACCACTTTATTGGGGCTTCTACCCTTCTGTACGGGTATTCTCCAAAAAACGGGGGGCTTCTGGAATTTCCAGTTACCGGTAAGGACCAGCCAACTGCAAGACACCCCTCCTTCTTAATAAAAAAAAATACATATATACAATCGTTTTAAATCATATATGGATGAAACTTAAATCTAAAATACAACAGGATACTTTTGAATTGCTAAGAAAATATACTAAAAATGTTTAATAAATATTGTTCCTGTGCTTAAATTAGAAATATTTGCATTGCAGCTAAATAACTATAAATACATAAAAACATGAGTAGTATTGCTTCAGTAATACATAGGGCATTCCATTGCATGGTCTGAGAGTGAATAAACAACCAAACAAAAACAAAATTATCCTATTTTATAGACACATTGTGTCAAATTTCTCTTCTTTGCCTATTTGTCTGGTATTTTTTTAAGAATCACTTTTTTAAAAAAAAATCTAAAGTATTCAAGAATGTACCCTACGTGCTTTACAAAAGATTGCATTGTATTGAGGAAAAATGATTAACACGCTGTATTGTTACATAAAACAAAAATACCTTATAATTTATAGAAGCTAGGAGATTACACAGCATAGCCAATGAATGTTTTAGAATTATACACATTCTTTTTTTTTTTGGATGTGTCTCAGATAAAGTTTTAAGAATATTCATTACAATTTTAGATATTCAAATTATGTTACTTATGCCAGTTAAAAGTCTTGTTGCAATGTAGACTTTAAATAAAGCTTGTCGTATCAACTTATTTATCTGTAGCTTTTTCTCGGTTTAATTTTGTTTTTAATTTCTGTCTTTGGTCACCGGAAGATTGCCGATGTTAAATAACTACATTCTAACTTACACTCCTCGCCCCTTGAAATTCGGGGTTCTACATAGTATATTTTGTAATGTACTGCACATAGTATAAGAAATACCATAACTTTGGCAAAAAGGAAAAGTGTGTCCAAAGATTTTTTCACCTGTTAAAGTAAACAAAAGTTGGTGACCATATCCCTTTGACCCATTGTAAAAGCAAATTGGATTTTTGTACAGATCGTGTTAGGGTTTGGTCTACAATTCGTTTGGATCTGAAACTCAGTGGCAGGGCAATTAATTACCAGAAAGTCAAGATAAAGTTACAGAAAATGCAGTAATTCCGGACATAAAAAATTCATAGGCTAATGTATGTATTGTTCAGATAAGCAAGGTGTAAGTACTAGATCAAACAATTCTCAACAGAATCGATTTTGCAAAATGAGAAAGAGAGCGAGAGAGAGAGAAGAAACAGGATCAGTATTTGATGTTTCGGTAACTTGCTTTTGTGGGCTTGGTGATTACTATTGTTATTGATTGTGATAAAATTTTCAAGAAAAGTATTTTTCCCAATTGCTGGGTCTGGCTAGGTTCCAGAATAGCCAATATTGACGTTTTCTGTCGTTATTCACAAAAATATGACGAAAACCAATATTAATGTTTCTTATTTAATACATTATATAAAAAAAACATGGAAAACATTGTAATATCATTGAAGTCGATGAAACGTTGTTTTTTTTCCGTATAAAAGCTAAGCAACAAAAAAAAGTAGGCGTGTAGACAGAATTGCAGAATATGTCTCTGTATAAAATAACATAAGAATATTGATCCAAAGACTGCATCACACTCTTAATATCAAGTCATTCTCTTATTTCAATAACTCTGCATTATGCAGTCTGCATAAAATCCGACTTTTCGTTGTGTTTCCTAGAAACGAATTAAACTGACCAGTGTTTTAATCGATAGCTGGTAACAAGAGAGCAACAATACTGATGAAGATGGTATGAAACACGTTAGGTATAACATAAATTTTGATTACACTCAACAGATTACAGTTATCACTGCCCAAGCTTGGATGAGCTGGTCCCCATTGTAGATGTAATCTGGTTCGGAACTCCCAGACTTAGAACTCCAGCAGAGTGCTGGCATTAACTTCCGTTCCGTTGGCCTTGATCAGTCCGTTTTGTTCCGTTTTGAGAAGATTTCCATTCGGTGCTCTGATTGTCATCTTTGAGTTTCCCATAAATTCAATAATAAACGGAGTTGGTCCGTCCCCATCAAGCATTAACAAATCATTATCGGCAATACTGAAGAACTTCCCATTTGATGCTGCAAAACAGACATTCCTTTGTAAAATACATAAGTAAATGGAAAAAATACAGTTCCGTATTAGGTTTTTAAAAGGAATTTAATCGTTATAACTTATAACTTTCGCTTCTTCTTACCTTTGAGGGTGTATGTCCCATCTTTACATCCCTGTAACTGAATAAGATCATAGGTCACTCTATTACAGCAACACTCCTCAGATTTGACCTTGACCCCAACAAATCCGTACTCACACTTAAGGACCAACAGAGGTCTATTAACGATTCGAATTTTAAACTTTTCCTTTTCGCCAATTGAGTCAGATGCCGCCACTAGACTTCCGGTGGCCTTGTTGAAGATGTAAGATTTGTTACTAGCCTTTAAGGCAACGGTTCCATCACCCTGCCACTCCAGACCAAACAAAGCGTTAGGCGTTCTATAAAAAGAAATTGACAAATTTAGATTTATTTAAGCTTTGAATATTTTTTAATGTTGTAAGAGATTGCCTAGAGTCCAGAGAATTTATACAGATTTTTTAATAATAATATACATGTATCAAGGATCTTTCATCGGAGAATTGTGTAGAAAGAATGGGCTGTCGGACAGATAAGGAGAAGCGCTTTCTTTACAAGTCTCTCAAGTACTTTTATATGTCTCCAAACCAAGCTCTTATATTGGTGTGCATGGTAATATTAAACTATATTAAATACAATTTATTTTTTTTCTCAAGTGACACAAGAATATACATGTATTTGTTATGTGTGTCATGTATCTGAGTAGTCTGCGATAAAAACTACCAGTACGTGGTTTTCTAATATATCACTACTGGTACATGGCTTTCTGCTATCACTACCAGTACTTGATTTTTCTAATATAACTACCAGTACTATCACGTACATGGATGCTGACTTGGCCTGGACGCCGGCACTGGTGGGTTCTAGGGCCCAGTACTTGTTGTCGATCGTGCGGAAGGCCCAGGTGTCGCTGTCACGGTTATACTCCATCTGGAATGTCTCCCTGTCAGTTTCCTCCTCCTGATTGGCTGTGACGTCAATACCTACAAAAAGACAAAACAGAACCCTGATTATTCCTAGTACCGAGTTCCTGTTATATGGAATAGGGATAAAAGCATGTATCCTGTCTCTACTAAGCGGTGTGTTATTCATGTGATAAGATTGAAAAGACGGAAGATTCTTTAAAGCCACTATTAAAAAGCTGAAAATATACTGGGGTTATATGATATACACCATCATGTATATGCAATGCATGAAGGTGTCTTTTACATATTTTTGTTTTTCATGGTTTCTTTTATGCTCCGTTTCTTCGGTATTATGTGTTAAATTTATGTTTTTATTTGAAACAAGTGTAACACATACCAAGAGTTTAACTTACACAGATCGGAAGTATTATGTTTTAATATTTAAGCTTCCGTGAAAAGTAAAAGTTTAAGTCCTTTGTGTCTGTCTACCAGCTCTTTATCGGCACTCTTGCGTCAAGTGGGCAGTTTCCGCAACTAAACAAGTCACTCAACAAAAATACTTTTCTTATCAACAGCTAACAAGCCGTCAAAGAAAGAGACCGCCGCTAAATTTGCAGGGTTAGGAAAACTTCGGTGTACCAGAAGACTGTGATTATTATGAGTAAGGGAGAAAGCATTCGATATTCGATACGCTTAATATAGTCTTATCATGATAAAGGAAAATTGGCTTTAAACAGCGGGGAATTGCGACCGTGGTTTTAATATAAAGCACGTGTAAGCACACAACTCAGAATTACATCATATAATCTCTCTCTCTCTCTCTCTCTCTCTCTGGTGCTTCAATTGAACAAAGTTCAAAAATTAATATATATGTATATTAAGTGTTCTAGAGATTTCAGACACAGCCAGGCTCGAGGTCCAATATCCAATATTGTTTTGACGGCTTTGCTAAAACTGATTTTGACGTATTTCAATTACAAAAGAGAATGGAAGGATGAGAATATTGATCGCCTTTGTTTACAATTATTCACTCGCAACGACACAAGAACATGCTTCTTCTACGCTAAGGGAAATACTTTATTGATGGTTTTGTTCGTTTTTATTTTGATTCGTTTCTTTTGCTGCAAATGCAAAACAGCACGCACAGCGAAACCTAACGATCCTGTAGATCGTCCATGATAAGACGCCGTCTGATCGTGGTTTGCTTCTCTTAAAAAATATTCGGGAAAAAAAATTTGAAAAACGCGTGATTCATAATGGTCTAAATAAGCCATTAATGTCGGGAAGAATAATTTTTAACATACTTTGATCGAAGGTCGAATTAGGAATTACTTCACAAGAAAAGGCAGACGACAAGTTTTGGGGGTTTATGTTGAATTAATGGGTCAAATCCGATTGCTTGCACTTGCTTTTAAGCTGCATCTGTTCAAACACAAAGACCATGAGTCATTTGAAAAGCGAATGGAATGAAATGTCGGGTTTGACAGAAACATTAAAATGTGTGTATTTTTAGCTGTCGCTTAACATTGCCCGATTTTTTTTTCATTATATGTTCACATGAGATGATAATTACACACAGTTTATAGCAAACTCACTCACTGACTGTTGCATCAATTATGAAAACACACAATTACGAGACTGTATGCTTTCTTCTTTCATTCATCATGCATACAGAAGTAATATTTGTCAATACCCTAACCACGTTACCTTGCTTAATTGAGGCTAGTTTCCCATTGTGGGCAATTACGAGTACTTGTGGATGGCTCTCTTCTATTGTGAACAGTTCGTCTTTTGTGACGGCTTTATTTCGACCTTTCATCGAAGCAGTGGAGCCCACCGCCGTCAGATATCGGCCGTCATTATCCTTAAAAGCCAGACCCGAGATCTGTCCCGATTTGATTTCTAGTGTGAATTTACTGGAGTCGTCCAGTGTCTCCACCAAACCCCCATCTTTATGTAGATAACGATTGTCAAAGGTTTTCAGGGCGTACTTTCCCTCCACGAACTCTAGAATGATGAGCGCGTCTTGTCCCCACGGGATGACCTCGGTGCATTGTAGCTCGTCGTCTTTGAGATGACCGTAACGTTTTCGGTTAACATTACGTAAATGAACCTGAGGATGGATCGACAGTTGAACAGTCCAACTCTCGCAGTCCCCAGGGGATTTGGCAAAACATTTGACATTTTCTCCCTGGTTTCCCAAGTAATTCCCATACTGTGTCTGTCGGAACAACCACTTTCCCGTGCCTTTGGCATATTCTATGGCGAATTTCTCCGAGGGTCCGGGTTCTTCAGCTTCACACGTTACATTTCCATATTTATCAGACGACAGATAACGTCCCAAAAAACTACGAATATACACAACTTCCTCATTCAAATCCTGCTCCAGTGTCCAAATCTGCTTATTTTTTAAAGCAGTACCCGACGCATTGACTTTAAATCCAAATTTCTCTGCTGTTAAGTATGTATTGGTACTGGTGACGAGGCCTGCTTTCCATTGCAGTCCTGTCGACTTGTGTCCATTTATTCCGTTAGTCTCCGACATTGCTCCTTTGTGATGGCCTTCGCCTCAGTCTCTCTGCTACAGCGATATGAACACACGGAGCCGCGCCTCGCTCAAGTCAACCGCGACAGTTCAACAGTCAAGCACGGCGCAGCCTGATTGGTCGATCGACGCAATGTGAAAGATACTCAATTTTAAGAATTTTTTTTAATATGTCAAACACAGAACTGCGTGTGGACTTGTACCGTGATGAATGACTTCCCTGTGCCAGAGACCTAACTCAGTGATATCAATAATCAAGTACACATACATAAAATCTATGTGGGAAAAGCAATATTGTAGGTGCGAGGGTATCATATAACGTGCTTTTAACCTATCTTTATCATTACAG
Organism: Saccostrea cuccullata; assembly: GCF_032062105.1. Lineage (NCBI taxonomy): Eukaryota > Metazoa > Mollusca > Bivalvia > Ostreida > Ostreidae > Saccostrea > Saccostrea cuccullata. The sequence continues at coordinate 33,422 of NW_026926909.1, read as the reverse complement.
CAGGTGAAAGATACACATTTTAGCTGACAGGTGAAATGTACATGTATTCGTGGTAGATAAAGAAATTTTTGTAAAGTAACATGTTACATATGAAAATAGATTTTTAATAATTCTAATTGCGCCACGACGTCATGGAACTAATTAAATTTAGGGGGTTAAAATTCATGAAAATCTGTTCAATATTCATGCAGAATATTGAAAATTAATAATTTTAACAAAATGAGTAAATTAAATTCAATTTATAGTGTATATTTGACGTATGAACTTAACATGTAGACAATGTACGAATAGTCGATACATTATAACTGAAAAAAATTATCAACATTTCAAGTAGTACAACTATTATCTGTAAGTGTCCAAAACTTTTCTGAGCTTTATATTTTAGGGGCTGATAAATGAAAAATGTGATCTATGCATCTTGTGTCCTATGTGTTTGTCTATATATTTGTAATTCATATATGTTAATAATGATGTGCTATAAACTTCAAGATATAATAATTTTACGTTTCCTAAAGATTTTCCTACTTTATAATTTATCATACCATACCAATTTTATTTTATCACCCTATTAAAAAAATTTACCATATAAGGGAGGGGGTGTCCAAACTTGATAAAAATCCGTTTTCATGGGGCTGGGTTATGTAAAAGTAAAAGTTATATATGGGGAAAAAACAGGAAGGGGGCTGTTAAAAAATGTTTGAATATGCTAAGCGAGATAACTCTCAAGATTACTGAAATAAATTCACCCCCTGCAAAATGTAGCAACTCCCTTTTTTTTTTTTTTTTTTTTTTTTTGCAGAGTGGCCCAAAACATCAGATTAAAAAAATCGGAGAGGGATACATTATTGCAGCTACCCCTGAAGTATTACACATTTTTTTCTTACATTCTTTGGTTTCCTTCAACGAATTTCACTATTTTCTAGATTCACCAAGACCAAATACCATAACCTTTTAATCTCGAGGCTAATTGGAACAATTTTTAAAAAAAAAGTTTTCAAACTCATTAACTGAATTCCAGTCTATCATATTAGTGTTCGGTCTCATTAAAATTGTCAAAGTTAACAGTTTCAGAAAATGTAAATATTTCATAAACCGCATTTCTACCCTACAAAATCTCTAGAACCCAGGAGCTTCCGGGGGCTTCGCACCCTGGGCCCCCACCAGGGCTCTGCCCTGGACCCACTGGGGGCCTCAAGGCCGCCACCAGACCCCTTGCCTACTTTTGGCGCCCCCTCTAACTTCAATTCCTGGATCCGCGCCTGGTCCTGTTAGCCCCGGAGGCTAGTATTGACCAAAGCTCAAAGAGCACGGACATTGATTTCCCTTGGGCTGGTGTAGCTGCATCGTCGGAAACCCACGGGTGATCTCGTCTTCTGATAAGTAAAGACGAGATCAGATGTAGCTGTAAAAACTATATCATAGATTGTTTACCGTAACAAACCTTGGTAAGATCAAAAACATTTAAGCATTTTTTCTACCAAATCAAAAGTACTCAAAGTCTAACATGCTACATGTACATGATTGTTAAATTTAAAAATCACATATGCATAACTTTACACCCCCTCAAAGAAAAACGTAATTCGGTCACAGAAAATGAGTTATCCATCTTTGTATATTCTTTCCTCACCTGAAGAATTAGATCTAATTTTTATACCGTCTGATTAAAATTAGATCTTCGTTATACGCTCCGAATTTGAGCTTAACAAAGATCTTAATAATCAGCGACTACTCGACTGTAGGAGCGTAATAAGGTCTGCATGATGTTAATAATCAGATTGATTTTATTACCACGTACTAAGATTTAGATAGTCGGAGTTTGGAGAAGGATTATACATGTACGAGTATATATACATAAACATGTTAGATATATGTCTATGATAACAAGGCCCAAGGGTTTCAGCTTACATGTATTTGATTACATTTCCGAAAATCTTAAAATATTCCTTTCATTTCCGACATTTTTGTTTTTGTTTTCATTTCCGACATTTTAAACCTTTCACCTCCAACATTTATCATAAAGTACTTTTCCGATTTTTTTCCCTCTGACAGTGTTTGGTTAAACACCCAATTTTATGTTAACGCTCCCAAAATCCTGATTCAAAATCAATAATTTACCGCCTGTCAATCATTAAAAAAAACAATAGCTTCTGATTTGATTGACAGTGTCTGTTTGTGTCTTTTGAAAACGATTGCCTGGTCACGCGTCAGACACTTTCATGTAGCCGCTTTGTATACACAGGGGTTAAAAAAAGAATCTTGGTAAAATGTTATTTCAAAAACAATTTGGAGTAGATAATTAAAACATGACTTTGTAAAATATTTGCTTTCAATCTCAACGGCTATATTGTATTTTAGGCGATATTTATCATAAAGTACTTTTCCGATTTTTTTCCCTCTGACAGTGTTTGAAGGAAGCTCTAAACACTGAAGAGCTCTATTTGTAGATTACTTTTTGCCATTAGTGTGATTTGTCCTTAGATGTTATATAGAAAAAATGATGATTTGCAGGTATACAATTTGTGTTGGATTAAAATATTCTTAACATTATATTAAACCAAGAAGAAGTTAACGAATTCATTTAATATTTCCAGTAATTTACGTAATGTAAGTAAACAGTAATTTCTGTGAACACAAACGGTTCATTGTCTGTGAACATTTTACTAGACAGGTACATGTATCCTGTGTTGAAAATGACTTTCGGTATTTATAGGCGGAGGACAAAACTTACTGTAGTAGAGTCGAGAGTTTCTGTCGACAATGAACGAAGTCAACAAAGTTCAATTTATTAAAATGAATTGTTGATTCTACCTTTGAACGTTCAGTGCCTACCCAGCAAATGGACCTTAAAAAATAAATAGAAATCTCGATCAGATAAATGTATTGAATTAATTAAAGTTCACGGCCTGTCCTTTTTCGTTTTGTATTCCTGCTTAGAAATATTATTAACAAGAGGCCCATGGGCCACATCGCTCACCTGAGATGCTTTGATCAAGCTGTTCTTTACCAGATTACCTCCTTGTAATACATATTGTGGCCCTGCCCTACCTCCGGGGGGTCATGATGTGAACAATTTAGAATCTACACTACCCCAGGATGCTATCACATAAGTTTCAGCTTTCCTTTCACAGTGGTTCTTGAGAAGAAGATTTTCAAAGATTTTTCCTATATATTTCTATGCTAAAATCTGATTCCCCATTGCGGCCCCGCCCTACCGCCGGGGGTCATGATGTGAACAATTTAGAATCTACACTATCCCAGGATGTTTTCACATAAGTTTCAGCTTTTCTGGCCCAGTGGTTCTAGAAAAGAAGATTTTAAAAGATTTTTCCTGTATATTTCTATGTAAATATAACAAAGAATTGTCCAAAAGTAAACAAACTGAACAAACTGATTCCCCATTGTGGCCCCGCCCTACCCACGGGGGTCTTGATTTGAACAATTTAGAAACTACACTACCTCAGGATGCTTCCACATAAGTTTCAGCTTTCCTGGCCCAGTGGTTCTTGAGAAGAAGATTTTCAAAGATTTTTCCTATATATTTCTATGTTAAACTTTGATTCCCCATTGTGGCCCGCCCTACCCCCGGAGGATATGATTTGTACAATTTTGAATCTACACTACCTCAGGATGCTTCCACATAAGTTTCAGCTTTTCTAGCCCAGTGCTTCTTGAGAAAAAGATTTTCAAAGATTTTTCCTATATATTTCTATGTAAAACTTTGAACGAATTACCATGTAATAAATTGTCAAATTGATAAGTCAGGTTCAAAATTTAGAATTTATTGTAAGTCCAAAAATATGAATTTCACAAATGCAATTTAGAACAACTGAATTTAACAAAGCATTTTCCTAAAATTTCACAAACTGAGTTTAACAAAGAATTGTCCAAAAGTAAACAAACTGAACAAACTGATTCCCCATTGTCGCCCCGCCCTACCCCCGGGGGGTCATGATTTGAACAATTTAGAATCTACACTACCCCAGGATGCTTCCACGTAAGTTTCAGCTTTTCTGACCCAGTGGTTCTTGAGAAGAAGATTTTTTATTGACCCCACCCTATTTTTGCCTTTTCTTGATTATCTCCCCTTGTGAGGGGACTTGGCCCTTCATTTTAAGAATTTCATTTCCCTTAACCCAAGAATGCTTTGTACCAAGTTTGGTCAAAATTGGCCCAGTGGTTCTTGAGAAGAAATCGAAAATGTGAAAAGTTTACAGACGGACGGACAGACAGACAGACGGACGGACGACGGACAAAATGTGATCAGAAAAGCTCACTTGAGCCTTCGGCTCAGGTGAACTAAAATGTTAATGTTATTTTATACTATTACTTAAATGCAAATCGACTTTTCAAAAAGCTTGCCTGACTAAGGCAATCAAAATCTATAGAATATATAGGCATGGTAGCATATAAATATTTCCGTCCATTTTTTTTTTTTGAAAAGGGGGGGGGTCGAAATATTTCATTACCCTATGTTTGGTAGACATTAATAAAGAAATGTATTTTTTCTTCTTTGTGACTCATCAGAAGAGTTTATAAACCCTTCGACTTGTTACAGTAGCTATAATCCTGTCCTGTCTTGTCGATAAGTTTCATCTTTTGGAAGAACAACATCATTCATTCATTTCATTAAAAAGAACTTTAAAAATTTTAAATATATATATATATATATGTGTGTGTGTGTGATTATACTAAATTCATTTCATTCAGCCTTATCGATATTATATATACGATAAGTATTTTTGTTGAAGTACACCATTTCATTTCTTGATTTGGCTTTTTTCCCCGATTCATTGCTTTGGATAACTACATTAATGTTTTTCTAAATTTAAAGTTATTATAAATTGCTTTAATTTACAGACATTATACTGCCAAGAGACATTTCTAATTCATGCCTAACCAAATACATGTATGAACTTTTGACACATGGCACTGTTTTGAACTTACCCGGCAATATAGTAGATTGAAATAGTTGTTTGAGGTTTGTTCTCTTCTTGACCCCATGGCAAATAAGCTTAGAAAACTTGTTTTCACAATGTGCTTCCTAAACAATTTGCGAGAGCGTGAAATGCGTTTGAAATGTCGGCAAGTATACATTAGTATATGTATAAAAAAAAACACTGTAGATAACCATCAGTATATGAATATATATATATATATATTAGCACTCTAAGTGACCATCAATGACATTTTTACTTTCTATTCTTTTCTTTATCCCGAGAAGGGGATGGGGCGTCCCACAGAATGGATGATTTCTATCGTTCGTGCTTTGTATAAATTCTTTCCATTCGTGATCTCATATCTATTTATTTAGTGGATCCAACATAATAGGATATACAGTGCGAAAGTTTCGCGTTCTAACGCGAAAAAATTAATTTTGAAATTTTTATTTTTTAACATACGAAAGTACATGTAAGAACAATGGCGTAAATATCTAACGAAAGCTAATTGAGCTCATTTTCATAGGTTAAAAATACATGTTTTAAAATTAATATACAATATATTAATTATTTTAATTTTAATATAAGTTATATTAATTAGTAGGGTTTTTGAAATAAAATGCAAAAATATGAAGACCTATATCTATCATAATTATTCTCGCACCATTTCTCCTTTACATCTTCTGAGGAAAGATCATTTATAAATTCCTAGAAGTCCCCGTCTGCGTTCATGTTTTATATCTGTCAGTCAAGATCAAAGATCTCTGACTAACGTTACTATATACCATAGAAGTTAGGTCTATGTATATACTCAGTATACATAAAATTTCGCGAAATAACGCGCAAGTTTTGCATTAGAACGCGAAAGTTTCGCGTTAATTCGGGAAAGATACGCATTATAACGGAAAAGTTAGTAAACGCGTTTATTCGCAAAAAGTTTCGCGTTATGACGCGATCATTTCGCTTTCGTTCGCGAGAGTTTTGCGTAATTACGCAAAAAAGGTATTTTTAACCTACGAAAATGAGCTCAATGGGCGTTCGTGTTCAGTGATGTAAGAGCGTAAGTAATTGTTAGCAAATCGAACACAGCCGGTAAAATGTAAACATAAACAAGAAAGAAGCAGAACATGTGTTTATAATTTATAAAAGAACTTTATTGTTATTTAGTTTTGGGGATTTTTGTGTTAGTTTACGTCTCATTGAATTGAGGTGGTCTTATATGAAACAAAATGCCTATAATGGAAGTGCGTCTTTGTCACTTAAAAGGACTTAAGAGAGAGAGTTTCCACAAATGTTTGTCAATGTCTGCAGGTATGAGACACAGGCACCTGAAGTTACTTATTTTTCTTTTAATAAAAGAAAATATACCCATAACTCATAATAAAAAAGGTGTTTATTTTTAGTTATGGGTATATATTTTTTTTATTAAAAGAAAAATAAGTAACGTCAGGTGCCTGTGGTATGAGAGTTTTTGATGTTGCCTATGTCCACAAAACAACTGTAATAACAATTAGCAGGTAGTTTTGGGTTTGAAAGGGGGAGAAAAGTTTGATAAAATAGGAGATTGACCAAAAAAAAAAATCTCATTCCGTAAGGACATATGTTTCTCAGCTTCTTATCAGCCTTTAAATGAACATTTTCAGTAGTAAAAGTAAATGTTTCGAGAGAAAAAAGTAGGACTCCTCCTCCCCCCAACCCCGATACCACGTGACTCTAGAAGAAATCTAGGTCAGCTGAGGACTGTCCAAGAGCAATAAGACCAAAAAACTTATAGCAAGATACACCCTACGTCAGGATGCGACAGATTTCTACAAACTCCCATCACCATTGCTAATGATCCTAATCGATTGAAGAATCGCAAAGATAGAAGAGCGCGGGGTTTTGACTTTCTTTTGAAACCATCTGAAGTGGTCTCTGCAGTGCGCAAGGAAAACGGACAAGATACTAGAATTTAACCATTCGTTAGACAGCAAACTTGTTCCAGCATACAATATATACAAAATAAAGTGGCAATCGTTCAAAAATTATTTACCACTTCATTTATTTTCCACTCTTTAATTTTGAAAATAAGAAGATGTTTTAGAATGTTGTTTAACTTTTTTTTGACGTAGTGCATCAATGGTTTGGCAGTAGTGACCTGCACTTTATACATTACAAACATGTACTAAAAACGTTCTTCCTTTCCTTCTTTTCTCCTACGAGTTGTAGAGATCTTGTCAATTTTATTTATCTGTTTAATTTTTTTTCTACATTTTCACATTTTTTATTGGTTAACACACACAAAAAACCCATCTTTCAATGTGCTTTAAGTATGCCTGACTTGCAGCCAAACAAACATTTAGATTTGGTTGTCTTAATGTTTAAGTCAGTTTTTTTTAATCAACTTCAAATATCAGTTCTAATTTTTCTACTTTCCGAGTTTTATTGTCATAAGAGAAACAGCCTTAGGGTATGTCCACTTAACCGAGCTTTCTACGTACTTGCGAGCATTGATACCTGGAACGAATTGTTCTGATTTTTAGCTCACCTGTCAAGTGAGCTTTTCTGATCACATTTTGTCCGTCAGTTTTGTTTGTCGTAAACTTATCACATTTTCATCTTCTTCTCAAGATAATTTCAACCAAACTTGGCACAAAGTATCCTTGGGTAAAAGGGATTCAAGTTTGTTCAAATGAAGGGCCACGCCCTTTTCCAAGGGGAGATAATCATGATTTAGAGAAAAATTATTGGCATTTTTAAAAAATCTTCTCCTCAAGAACCACTGGGCCAGGAAAGATGAAACTCATGTGGAATCATCCTCAGGTAGAGTAGATTCAAGTTTGTTCAAGTCATGACCCCCGGGGGTAGGGCGGGGCCAAAATGGCCGATCAAAGTTTTACATAGGAATATATAGGAAAAATCTTTAAAAATCTTCTTCTCAAGAACCACTGGGCCAGGAAAGATGAAACTCATGTGGAATCATCCTCAGGTAGTGTAGATTCAAGTTTGTTCCAGTCATGACCCCCGGGGGTAGGGCGGGGCCAAAAGGCCGATCAAAGTTTTACATAGGAATACATGTATATAGGAAAAATCTTTAAAAATCTTCTTCTCAAGAACCACTGGGCCAGGAAAGATGAAACTCATGTGGAATCATCCTCAGGTAGAGTAGATTCAAGTTTGTTCAAGTCATGACCCCGGGGTAAGGGTGTGGCCAAAATGGCCGATTTTATATAGAAATATATAGGGAAACCTTTTTAAATCTTCTTTTCAAGTACTTCAAAGCCAGGATTAGTAATATCTGTATGGAATCATCCTCAGGTAATGTAGATTCTAGTTCGTTCAAATTATGATCCCCTTGGGGGTTAAAATTCAACCCCACCCCCCACCCCCAACTTAAATTAAATTTCAGTTCTGATCTTATGTGTTTTTTCCTAGCTGATGTGCTCAGGTGAGCGCTGTGGCCCCTGGGCCTCTTGTTCTTGAAGTCATGAAATTGGGTATGTATGATAAAATGCAGGTAAGTCATGTGACCAAGCTTATAAAGTCTATTAATTGAGATATACGAGTTATAATTATTTTGACAGGTGGCCAGGCAAGGTAAGCAGATACTTTTAAATCATTTTTTCTTACATATAGTCTATTTAAATGTTGAATTTTATTTATGATTTATTCCAGTTGTTAATGCACTAATAAAAATTTATAAGAAAAAATAGCTTTCTTGGAAGAGACATATAGAAAATTTGTGACTTTATAAATACTAGTATTATTTAAAGTGTTTCCATCTTGTTTCAAATTTTAGTTTAAATTTAATTTCGTTTTCCCCGATTTTTATATATAATAATTATGTATAATTAGGTACCTGAAAAAAATTATTTGTGTTTATGTACTAGTTATTTCAGCTTTAAAATATTTTTTAAAAATATTTTTAACTATCTACATTTTCACTTCAAATAGCTGGTTCTTATTTCGTGTTTATTTTTAAATTGTCTTTTTCTGAAATTTTTCATTTTCAAACTGGAGGGGGTTTGATCTAGCTGTAGAACCGTAGCTCTCCGAAAAAATATATTGACAGACCTTTTTTTCGGAGAGCTACAGTTCTGCAGCTAGGTTTAATCTTGCCTGTGTTTGCCCTGTTTTATTTTACTTATCTATTCTATTTGTTTTTTCTGTTCTAATCTATTTTCTTTATGTTAATTTTATTATTATCATTTTTTAAATGGATTTTTCCAGATGACCAGTTCCGTATTATTTCCAGTCGTTTTGTTGATGACCCTACACGCCCCCGTTAAGGGGACGACAGAGGGGCTGTCGGCGGAGGAGAGGGATCAGTTCTATAACAACCAGGTCAACGGAGGGACAGTCACGGTCACGGAGTATACCGACAAGTAAGGACTTACCTCTATCAGATTTCCTGCTGCATTTTATTTCCGAAAATCTGCATAGCATTTCCGACATTTTTAAATTTCATTTCCGACCTTTTTTAAAAATTATTTTCATGAATTTACCTATGCGGCAAAAAGTGCATTTTAGTGCAATATATTGATTAAAAATATAAAAATCCACCTATCATACATTCCTCATCCAGCACTAATTAAGAATTAAGTGTAATGAGAGCTATTAAAAATTTCGAATTGCATTATGCTCAAAATTTAGAATGCATATATACAAAATATACAGCTTAATTGATTATAATATATATACAGTGTATAAGTAGGCCTACAGAAAGTGTATAAGTACCGAAAGACAATAACAACATGTCCATCAGCAAAGCTTGAAAAGATAAATTAGAAAATAATAGTACGCTCTAAGTTCAAAATATACAACATACTTAATTATAAGATATACATGTACATTGTATCAGTAGCAAACAACAATCACAAAATGTCCATCAGCACAGCCTTAAAAGATAAATAATAAAATATTAGTATGCTATAAGTATCATTTGGTTCATACGTATGATATGATATGTGTGAATATACAAATGTTGTAAGCTTTTTTTCACGCCTGGTCATATGTGTAACTATTCATTTCTGTTCCAGTGACTACCGAGTATTGAACCTCTAATTAAATTTGGTCAATTAGAAAAGAAAAATTAACCTTTATTTAAAAAAAAAAAAAATTTGATAATTTACGTCGCATCCTTAGCTTGCTATATCATACGGAAGCGTATTAGTGCCACGGAATATTTTTTTAAGTTGGTAATTCCAACTCTAATGTTGGAAATTCCAACTTTAATCTTGGCTTTTCCAACTTTAAAGTTGGCAATTCCATTTAAAGTTGGAAATTCCAACTTTAATCTTGGATTCCAACTTTGATCTTGGCTTTTCCAACTTTAAAGTTGGTAATTCCAACTTTAAAGTTGGAAATTCCAAAATCTTGGCTTTTCCAACTTTAAAGTTGATAATTCCAACTTTAATCTTGGCTTTTCCAACTTTAATCTTGGTTTTTCCAACTTTAATTTTGGCTTTTCCAACTTTTTTTGGCTTTTCCAACTTTGACTTTTGACTTTAAAGTTGGAAATTCCAACTTTAATCTTGGCTTTTCCAACTTTAAAGTTGATAATTCCAACTTTAATTCTTTTCCAACTTTAAGGTTGGTAATTCAACTTTAAAAGTTGGAAATTCCAAATTTAATCTTGGCTTTTCCAGCTTTAATCTTGGTTTTTCCAACTTTAATTTTGGCTTTTCCAACTTTGACTTTTGACGTTTTAAGAAGGATTTTATTATGTTTTTACTTATTAATTTTTTGCTTGTCAACATATTTCTGGGTGCCTGAGCGCCATGGAATTGATACATTTTGTATATAATTTAGTAGAAAATGTTTCATTTGATTAAATAAAATATATAATATCTGTAATTGGTTAAGTTGAAATCCTGTCATGTACGGAATACTTTGTCCATAATTTATAGGAAGTTATTCTCAAATTACACAAGAGAACTTAAAGGAATATAAGTAAAAGTTGGAAGTTTTATGTAAAGGCCCTGTCACACCAAGCTGCGTTCACACGGAGTTATTACGGCGTTGTCGAATTTTTAAAATCGCCGTGGAATCGCAGGAAAATTGCACAAATTTCTGTAAAACTTTCACAATATGAAGATGTCACGGCGTCCCTACGGCGACGGACGCGATTCTACGGCGATCTCACGGCGTTCTACTGTGTTTCCAAGGAGATCTCTCGGCGATATTCCGCGGAGTTTTAACGGCGCGTTAGGAACACCTCGTGTTCACGGCGTTCTCACTGCGCTGGCTTTCACAATACGTATGCACTCTAAACTCAGTAAATATTCTTAATAATTAAAAATGTTCTATATTTAAATAATTTAAAAATTATTAATAGTTTTATGATTAAAATCTTTTTTTTTTAATTTCATTGGTTCAAAATTTTCTTTATTTTATTATGAATTTAAAAAAAAAAATAAACACACCGAAAAGTTTTCTAAAAAATTTAAGTGAAACACAGAACAAGTTCTAGTGTAATTTTCTCTTCCATTTTTTCAAATGCTTCAACTAATACGTTGTTATTGCTATCAAATATGATCCCATTGCTCTTGTTTTGTGACAACGCTCTAACAACGCCGTGAAAGCGCATTGTGATCGCCAACGGACGCTGTAGAAACGCCGTGGGAGCGCAATGATCGCAGTGACAACTCCGTGCTGTCGTCGTGTAATCGCAGTCGAAAAAATCATAAGACGATAAATCTCATTAGAAGCGCCGTAAAAACGCGATGGAAACGCAGTGACATCTCCAAGGACTCCGTGACATCTCCGTGAGGTCTCCGTGGAAGCGCATTTACTATCACTGCGTTCGTGCCGCGATCATATGCGTCTTCACGGCGTTCGTACGGAGCTATACGTTGTTGGAGATCCCACCGCGCTGCAGCGGCGATCAAACGTTTCTACTGCGTTCTGATCAGAATCACAATATGCCCAAAGTGATCGCCGTCCCCTGGCGTTCTTGGAGACCCTACGCGACCCTACGGCGTTCAGTGGAGATCTCGCCACTTTGTCACGGCGCTGCAGGAGATCATCATCACCTCGGCGTTTTGCATTTTTTAAAGACGCCGTGCAGTCGCCGTGAGGACGCAGCCCTGGTGTGACAGGGGTTTAACGTAATAAGGAAGGTCAAGAAAAATAATAAAACAAACACAGATAAAAAGAGTTCAACAATTTATTCTAATGTGCTAATATTTATTTTCCATTGTAAAAGTGCCATATTATAACTCCCCATAATCCCGTCCGCTCTTCTACCCCCCCCCCCATTCGGTACCCCTAGATTGCAATGATAAATTGCCAACAAATCTATTTCAGTGTGTTATTTTCACTTTAATTAAGTTTGTGATACTTTTAACAAAAGAAAAAAACTAAGAAAAGTGGGTAGAAAAGCCAGTATTAAAGTTGGAATGTGTTTGAAAAGCCAAGATTAAAGTTGGAATTACCAACTTTAAAGCTGGAAAAGCCAAGATTAATGTTGAAATTTCCAACTTTTAAAGTTGGAATTACCAACTTTAAAGTTGGAAAAGCCAAGATTTAAATTTAAAGTTGGAAAAGCCAAGATTAAAGTTGGAATTACCAACTTAACTTTAAAGTTGGAAAAGCCAAGATTAAAGTTGGAATTTCCAATTTTAAAGTGTTTCCATTTAAAGTTGGAATTTCCAACTTTTAAAGTTGGAATTACCAACTTTAAAGTTGGAAAAGCCAAATTAAAAATTTCTTTAAAGTTGGAAAAGCCAAGATTAAAGTTGGAATTAAAAACTTTAAAGTTGGTATTAAACTTTATAAAAAATATTGCGTGGCACTAATACGCTTCCGTAATGTCAATGCTGCCGTTGCATTTTCAAAAAAATAAAGTGTAATCTTCGTGACCCCTCATTTTTTCAAAACAGGATTCTTCCGTAAAATTGAATAAATTCATGCACACCATATGGATAAATAACTTTAGAGGTTAGTAATTTTACAATTCAGTCAGGGTGCCTGAGGATGTTTTCAATATTCTTGATTCATTACACCACTACCTGAAATCAGAGAAAATGATAACTATCTATCCTATCTTATACATCTTATAATGCATTCAACTGTTATTTCAGTTTTGTCGTCGAAGCAAATGGACTTCCTGACCATACTATGAGCAGGAACACGGTATCCCAAAACTTCCAGTTCACGTTCTACAAGCAACTAGAGTTTGCCTGCACTCCCGGGAGTTTACCGAAGGGGATAATTGCACTCACAAAGACTGGTGTCGCCATCTATAACCCGCTTACCAGTGATAATTTAAATGCTGGTGATTTTTTTTGCTTAAGATGTTTTAAAGAAAAATTTAAAAACAATATAATAAAAATTCAGCTCTCGAATCGTTACTTTGCTGAAAAAATCTTACCAATAAACAAATTCTTTTAAAGATTTTATAATTGCTCTTAGAAAATAAAATGGCGGATCAAATTAACCAGAGTTAAGACAGTATGAGTTTCCCTATTAACATCTTAATTACTAGATTTTGTCAACAAACCAATGAATGAGGGCAGTTTTGTTTGATGATTCGATTTCACTTTTTTTCTTCATGCAGTGGAGGGCGGCAATGTAGAGACATTTGACCGATGTAATGGGCACGCTGACGCCAATGGAGTTTACCACTACCACCAGTCACCAGGCTCAGATGACTGTGGAGATACCAACACAGAAGACTATGACCAGTTTATTGGTAACTAATTCTACTTATTCAATGGTCCGTTTTAATTATGTACATTGTATATGCGACAAAATGTTTCTGGGATAAAACACTACTGATGAAAATACATGTAATGTTTCTTGAAGGTGTTGCCCTGGATGGATTTCCAATTTACGGTCCCTACGCTTCCGACAAGGGTTCGGAGCCACTGACTGCAGATGACCTTGACATTTGTCATGGTCGAATGGTGGACGGAAAGTACCGATACCATTTGACCTCTGACTTTCCGTACGTCCTGGGGTGCTACTGGGGAGCTGATGCCAGAAATAACTCAAACAGAGTGTCTTATTCATGTGATCTAAATGTTGGAACAGGTGAGCACTGAGCAAACATCAGCGTATAGCAGTATTCATGCTTACCTATTTACACACAAGGGGCGATGAGGGGGGGGTTAACTACTTCGTTTGGGTTACGTGATCCTCATATTTTTACAGAAAGGTTCCTTAGTATCCATAGTAAATCAAGCAAAATATGTTACCGTTCCTTATGAAGTATTATACTATAAAAGTAAAAGAAAGTTTAAAGTAAAAAAAAAAAGAATTTTTAAATTTGACAAGCATGGATTTCTCTCCTCCTTCCCGATTATTTTTTTTTCAACATTTGCAAAAGCGAATGATCGTACATTAGTTTCGTCTCAATGCCTTACAGATCTGCCAGAATACGGATACCTATGTTGCAATGTCGACCAGCGCAATGTGGACTCCACTGTCTGTTCCAGTTACCCCGGAACGGTGGACGTGACGACAGATGACGGTGGTACAGATGCCCCCACCCAGGCGCCCACCACTGCCGCCCCCACCACCGCAGCCACTACAACACAAGCCCCCAGAACCCGACGACCTAAGGGTGGACGTAGATCCAGGGTAAACAAACCCGACCCAGCTAGAGAGGCTCACCTCAAAAAGTGGCTCCGACAGCTTCTTAAGGAGACCAAATAATTGTTTTTGTACATAAAATGTCAGATCTGTATCAGTGAGACCTAAGCTATAGAGTACATGTACATTTTTATTCCATGTACATTTTTATTCCTAATAGATCAGCTCTAGATACATTACTTTGCCTGCAGATTGAATATAATAAAGATTTTTTTACTTCTCTGATTAAATGGGTCTAACAAGTGAATTTCTTTTTGGTTTTGGTGTTAATTTTTTTTTTTTCATTTTTCTTATTACACATACTTCATTCTTTGGAATCTCCAAGCATCTAAAAAAAATCATAACTTTTAGCAAAAAGTTTTCAAAAATTTTAAACTTTAATATTTGTTAGAAATAGTTATTATAGCATTAATGAAAAATATATACAGATGTATATATAATAATTAGCTACACCAGCATGCGTTGTAAAATATGATAGGCTTTCACCAATATAAGAGTTGTAATATTCCGCTAACACCTGCAGTCTCCCATACATCTCTCAACTTGTATTTATACTCAAGAGCATGCTCCAGCTACGATAAATTCCTTAAACAGAGATAGTACAGGCTACTGACATGCTAAAAACGACGGTAGTGACCGGTATAGCGGGTTATTTCTCCCAGGCACCCACTCCCACCTCTGGGATTTCCAGACACCCGTGTATTTTATGCCCTCTTGAAAGATCTGTAATGTGCTTTTTTTTTTAATTGATAAGTGTTCGTAATCTTCGAGTTATTCATCTATATCGAGGGATATAAACTCTTGTTTCAAGGAAATCGATACAGATACATGTCACGTTCATGGAAATGCACTGTATGATGCAAAATTGGCAATATCAACTGTTTATAAGAAAGGTAGGAAAAAAATGCAAGATGTGAAAGACTACGGCACTAAGAGGGTTAAAAATTTGTTTCTATACAAATTTATGCAAAATATTCTAACATTTCTAATGTTTTATTGAGCGGTCGGGGGAAAATCGATGTTTGACCGCTGAGTGAGATGTTGGACCTGTCGCTGAGATGTTAGGCCGCTTACTTCGCACATAGGGGGAAGTTTAATCTCATCTGCATCCACTGGTGTTCTATACAGTGGCAGAAATTGACCGAGTTTTCCCTCAGGTTACATGACGGAAGAGAACTACAAGATACATGCAAAAACTAGAGCTACTGTTAGCAATGAGCTCACTAAATAATACCCCCCCCCCCCCCGCCTTCCATATGATTACAATGGCAAAGTTCATGTTTTGCTGTGGTCGGGAAACCCAAAATATGTGTCGGATCAAAAAACAGAATAGAAGGTGCACAATGGCAATATGTAATAAAGATTCTGTGAAAGTTTCATTAAATTTCACTCAGAGGTATAAGAGGAGTTGCGGATAAGAGATGGGTATCCCAAAGCGTAACAGACAGACGGACGGACATACCTATTACAGTATATCCTCCCACTTTTCAAGCGGGGGGTATAATAATAAGCTGTGTAAATTTTGATAACAAAAGCTCAAATACATCTCGAGATATCGCTTTAAAAAAAACGAAAGCGTTACGCACAGACAGAACTTCAGACGGACGGACAAACAGACCAAAATTAATATACACCACTTTCAGCGGGGATGGGGGATATCAATCGATGAAAAATCTTGTATAATTCAAGGTAAACTAGAGGTACTGTGTGCAATGAGCTCACTAAATGATACCCCCTGCCTCCCATCTGATTATAATGGAAAAGTCCATGTTTTGCTATGGCCTGGAAACCCAAAATATGTGTCGGATCAAAAAGTAAAGTAGAAGGTGCACAATGGCAATATGTAATAAAGATTCTGTGAAAGTTTCATTAAATTTCACTCAGTGGTATAAGAGGAGTTGGGGATAAGAGCTAGGTACTCCAAAGCGTAACAGACGGACGGACTTTTCAAGCGGGGGGTATAAATATACATGTACAGGAATAAGTGTACAACAGTATAAATAGAATTCGGACGGAATTAACGATTACTATATACCCTCCCGCTTTTCAAGCGGGGGGTATAATGAAGCACACAGTTCAAGGCTTAGTGGAGCATTTGAACTGAACTCTACATCTCCATGGAAAAAGACAAATAAGTTCAAACTACGTGGCATATGTCCTCAATTGTGTGTAAAGCCTAGTGATGTATGAAGATTGAAGAACTGTTTTAAGGACCCTCTCTACACATGTGCAAAATTTTTTTGGACATTGAGGAAAATATGTTGTATAAAGAATTTAATATTGAGCTTATCTATTCAATTTTCATAGTATGGTGCGTGGCATTTACCCCCGGGGAAAATGTTCAAAGACAACACAATATCAGTGAATAGAAATCACTGTTAATTACTCCAATAGAGAAACTAGAGGTACTGTGAGCGATATGAGCGCCTCCCATATGGTTATAACTGGTGAAAAAGTCCATGTTTTCCTGTGGCCGGGAAACCCAAATTATGTGTCGGATCAAAAAGTAAACTAGTGCTAATTGTAACGGGGACCGTTACAGATGTTCCCCAAACGCTCCCCAACTCCCTTTTGGTGCCATATTCCCTGTTATCTCTATTAAATAAGAAATACTTTATGGAATTTAGACTTAATCAAGGTCTTCCAAGAAAATTACAAAATATATTTTAAAAAAATAGGCATTGCACGCGTGTTTATGTGCGTAACGACCATATTATCTTGTCTACACTATCTAAAATTTTAATAATATCAAAGCATTTAATCCAAAAGTATTAAAAAATGCACTCATTCGAGTGTATTTTTTATTTTACTCATTTCACGTGCACGCACGTGCATAATGACTACACCTTCTTGTAGGAGTCCCTTATATTTATCCAAGTTCTAAATCCCATCCTGTTTGGTTGAAAAACAAGAGAGTTATAGCCATTTGAAGTTTCAGCCAATCAGATTGCAGCACACGTGCATGCGCGTGATTTCATGAATATTTTCTATATCATATTTTAGGATATCGTAATGCATGACTATGTTTTAAATTTCAAAGCATTTCGTCAAAAAACAAAGGAGATATAGCCATTTAAAGTTTTAGCCAATCAGATTACAGCACGCGCGCATGCGCATGCTTTTATTAAAATTTTAATATATCATGCTGTAGATCTTCATAATGTAGGACCATGTTCAAAATTTCAAAAGATTATGACAAGAAACAAGAAAGATATTGAGACTTTAGTTTCAGCCAATCAGAGCAAAGCGCACGTGCATGCGCGTGAGATCTTGCTATTTTGACCATGCCATCTTGTCTATACTACTAATGTATCCTTACATTATGAGTTTCAAAGCATTTTATCAAAAAATAGAAAAGTTCCGACTATATCTATTATATTGGTTATTTCAAGTGTTGCACGTGCGCGCTCTTGCAAGCACGTGCGCGCAAAATGACCTTGATTCCGCAAATCTGCATAACATGTCTACTTACCCTAAAAAGGTTTTACCTACCTCGGACGAACAGTTTACAAGATCATTCCCGGACAAAAAAGTACCCAGGAAGAAGAAGAAGAAAAACTAGTGCTAATTGTAACGGGGACCGTTACAGATGTTCCCCAAACGCTCCCCAACTCCCTTTTGGTGCCATATTCCCTGTAAGCTTCATTAAATAAGACAAACTCTATGCATCTGAGATTTTAACAACATTTACAAAGAAGTGTACAAAAATCATTTAAACTTTAGCATTGCACGCGTGCACATGTGAATGCATTTGCGTCATGACCATATCATCTTGTCTACACAATCTATATTTTTAATATACTGAATATTAAAGTATTTAATCCAAAATTATTTTAAAAAATACGCTCATTCAAGTGTATGTTTGATTTTACTCATTTCACGTGCACGCACGTGCATACATGAGCATGGTGACCATACCTTCTTGTAGAAGTCCATTACATCTATCTATGTTCTAAATTCCACCCCGTTTGGGTGAAAACTAAGGGAGTTATAGCTGTTTAAAGTTTCAGCCAATCAGATTGCAGCACATGTACACGCACGTGTATGCATGTGCATGGTGACCATACCTACTTGTAGAAGTCTATTATATCTATCTATGTATCAAATCCCATCCTGTTTGGTTGAAAACCAAGGGAGTTATAGCTGTTTAAAGTTTCAGCCAATCAGATTGCAGCTCACGTGCATGCACGTGTTTTCATGATAATTGCTTTATTTCATGTTGTAGGATATCCTAATGCATGGCTATGTTCAAAATTTCAAAGGATTTCGTCAAAAAACAAGAAAGATATTGAGACTTTAGTTGCAGCCAATCAGAGCGAAGTGCACGTGCATGCGCGTGAGATCTTGCTATTTTCACCATGTCGTCATGTCTATACTACTAATATATCCTCACATTATGAGTTTCAAAGCATTTCATCTAAAAATAGAACAGTTGTGGCTATATCTATTATATTGGTCATTTCACGTGTTGCACGTGCACGCTCTTGCAAGCACGTGCGCGCAAAATGACCTTGATTCCGCAAATCTACATAACATGTCTACTAACCCTAAAAAGGTTTTACCTACATCGGACGAACAGTTTACAAGATCATTCCCGGACAAAAAAGTTCCAGGAAGAAGAAGAAGAAGAAAAATAATAATAATAATAAGAAACAGAGTAAAAACAATATGTTCCCCAACTTCGTTTGGGGAACATAATAACAGAGTAGTTCCCCAAAACATAACTGTCTGCTATTGCAAGCAATAGCATATGTCGCCCCGTATTAGACAAGACTTTCATTTTTATCATCACTAAAACAAAAGTCCATAAGCTAAGTTTGAAAACCTTTGAGTTATATCAGTCCTTTCCATTGGAAACGGAAGACCTTATATACATCCCTCTCATTATTTTTAGAATCGGTAGGAGAAGAAAGTAGTGCAGGAAAATTACAAGTTCCTCAATTTGCAGACTTGCATAAACGAAATCTGGCAGATGTACTGAACTGAGCCTCATACTTGTTAATTGGCAGTATCTTTCCTATCATAAAAGCTTGGGAAATGTAATTTATGAAGAAGATCAGCCGAATTATTTTGTGTATTGTAACGCCAGTGGGAACTTGAAATTTCCCTCTTTTCACTTTCATTTTAGAGGTTCACGCAAAACGAATCTGACATGCCTCCATCAATTCGAGCATTTCTGCATTGTAGAGAGCTGATGTGTGTTATGTTCTAAATCATGTGTGAACTTTGGTTGAAAAACAAGGGATTTTCGCCGAGATGAAAGTTTTGTATACAGTGGTGATCAAGGCTTTGCGAACCATCAGTGCATGCGCGAATGTTTTCACGTACCAATTTTTTATATTTATACTTGCACTATCTAATGTATGAATAATATATTTGATAGATTTACAAGAAAACGCGAAATGATAAAAATGCAGCTGACAAGATATTTTTTTTTTTATATAGATAAAATAAAATATTTATAAATTCAAGAGACAAAACAGAAGGAGAACGAATGATGGCAAAATATCACATGACGGGAACTGAATTTTATGAATGAAATTTTAAAAAGTTACTTGTAAGTTGTAAATGTTATATCTGTGTATTCTACTTGGCTGTGTGCTTCAAAAAAAAGCGCGGGGGGGTGTCATTGACAATTATTATATATCATAACGTTTGAACGGTAAGTACTAGGGCTTTCGTATTTCAAATATGTAATCCTTGTGAAAAGAACTTTTAAGATACGACGAACTTTGACCCTTTGACCTAGACCTTGGAGAACACATGTGTACATCTGAATCTTTTTTTCTGTTTCGTTTCTATGGCAACTGTGAGCGACTCATTACAATTATTTTGAAAGTAGAAATCACTTTGACACATTATAATAAACATTGAAAGTTTCAAAACGATTGCCTGAGTAGTTATTGAGAAAATCGAAATTAAAATTATTTCACCTATTTCCATGGCAATAATCGATTATATGAAAATTTTAAATCACGAGTTGCAGAACTACAGTACTAATCCTTAAAATAAGAAAAATGACCTTCGTTTAAGGGACCAGAGAGAACACTCTACACAACACACCTATTAACCCTAAAAAGGTTTTAGCTTAGTTGGGTGAACACCTCACTGCACAACTACAACCAAAAATCGTCCTTTGAACAAATTTCAGAAAGAAAATAATAATAATAATAATAATAAAAAAAACATGAGTAAAATATCAATATGTTCCCAACTCCGTTTGGGGCGAACATAATAACTAGTGCTAATTGTAACGGGGACCGTTACAGATGTTCCCCAAACGCTCCCCAAATCCCTTTTGTGCATATTCCTGTAAGACAATTAAATAAGACAAACTCTATGCATTTCGAAGATTTCATCAAAGAATTACCCAAAAGTGTACTATGTTCATAAAATATTATCATTGCACACTTGTATGCATGTGAATGCATGTACATGTAATGATCATATCATATTGTCTACACAATCATATATTTTAATATGCTAAATATTAAATAAAGTATTTAATAAAAGTGATAAAAAAAAACAATGCTCATTTTAAGTGTATTTTTAAATTTTACCATTTTGCATTTCGTGCACGAAGTGCATACATGAGCATTCAATTTTACCTTCTTGTATAATTCCATTACATCTATCATATTATAAATTTTATCCCGTTTGGTTCAAAACTAAGAAAGTTATAGACATTTGAATTTTCATCCAATCAGATTGCAGCACACGTACATGCACATGCTTTTGCATGATATTCTTATATACCTTCAGTAGATCTTTATATATGTCTAGCTGTTCAAAATTTCCAATCCTGTTTGTTGAAAACCAAGGGAGTTATTGAAGCTGTTTAAAGTTTCAGCCAATCAGAGCGAAGCGCACGTACACGCACGTGAGATGCTTGCTATGGTGACCATGTCCTTCTTGTAGAAGTCCATATATATATATCTATGTTTCAAATCATTTCATCAAAAATTTAAATAGTTACGGAGTTATATTATATTGGACATTTCAGCCAATCGCGATTGCAGTGCACGTGCATACACGTGTTTTCATGGTAATTCTTTATATATCAGGTTGTAAGATATCGTAATGTATGACTATGTTCAAAATTTCAAAGGATTTTATCAAAAAACAAGAAAGATATTGAGACTTTAGTTTCAGCCAATCAGAATGCAAAGTGCACGTGCATGCGCGTGAGATCTTGCTATTTTGACCATGTCATCTTGTCTATGCTACTAATATATCATTACAATATGAGTTTCAACGCATTTCATCAAAAATTGAGAAAGTAAGTCTATATCAATTATATTGAACATTTCTTGTGTTGCACGTGCGCGCTCTTGCAAGCACGTGCGCGCAAAATGACCTTGACTAGGCAAATCTACATAACATGTCTACTAACCCTAAAAAGGTTTTACCTACATCGGATGAACAGTTTACAAGATCATTCCCGGACAAAAAAGTACCCAGGAAGAAGAAGAAAAATAATAATAATAATAAACAGAGTAATTGTAAAAATATGTTCCCCAAACTCCCCAAATTCCTTTTCGGCCATATTCCCTGTAAGCTTTATTAAAAAAATATGTTCCCAACTCTATGGGGAACATTAATAATAACTTGTGCTAATTTTCCCAGAAGTATACCAAGTATATTCAGATTTTAAACATAGCACGCGTGTTCATTTGGTAATGATGATATCCCCTTGTATATTCATTAAATGAGATATACTCTAAATATTTGAATCACTTTAATCCAAAAGTTTACCCAATACACTGTATTCAAGTTCATTTTTAATTTTATCATTGCACGTGCACGCACGTGCATGCATGTGCATAATGACCATATCATTTTGTAGGAGTCTATATATTTCAATATACTAAATATCCAAATAATTAATCCTGTTTGGTATGAAAAACAAGGGAGTTAAGCCATTTAAAGTTTACCAATCAGATTGCAGCGCACGTGCATGTGCATGATTTCATGGTTGACCATATCTTATTGTAGGAATCTAAATGCTGCCTATGTTCAAATTTCCACCATTTCGTCAAAAAACAAAAAGATAATGCTGTTTAAAGTTTCAGCCAATGAGATTGCAGCACACGTGCACGCACGTGCATGCATGTGCATGGTGACCATGCCTTCTTGTAGAGGTCCATCATGACCTGACTATGTTCTAAATCCCACCCTGTTTCGTTGAAAATCAAGGGAGTTATAGCTATTTAAAGTTTAAGCCAATCAGATTGCAGCGCACGTGCATGCACGTGTTTTCATGATAATTGCTATATATCATATTGTAGGATATTCTAATGTATGGCTATATTCAAAATTTCAAAGGATTTCGTCAAGAAACAAGAAAGATATTGAGACTTTAGTTTCAGCCAATCAGAGCGAAGCGCACGTGCATGCGCGTGAGTTCTTGCTATTTTGACCATGTTATATTGTCTATGCTATTAATATATCCTTATATTATGAGTTTCAAAGCATTTCATCAAAAAATGTGAAAAGTTACGCCTATATTAATTAAATCAGTCATTTCACGTGTTGCACGTGCACGCTCTTGCAAGCACGTGCGCGCAAAATGACCTTCGTTCCGCAAATCTACATAACACCTACTGACCCTAAAAAGGTTTTACCTTAGTCGGATGAACAGTTTACAAGATCACTCGTGGACAAAAAAGTACCGGGAAGAAGAAAAAAAATAATAATAATAATAATAATTGTAACGGGAACCGTTAAAAATGTTCCCAAATCCCCGTTTCCCTTTTTTGCTAATTGTAAGCTTGATTAAATAAGAAAACCGTTTTACAGATGTTCCAAAGTTTTACCAACTCCCTTTTAGTGCCATTTCCTGTAAGTTTCATTAAAATAGGCAGAATGACCATATGCATTTAAGACTTATAATAACATTGCATTTAGCGTAATGACTATATCATCTTGTCTATTTAATTTTACTCATTGCACGTGCACGCACATGTGCATGATGACCATACCTTCTTGTAGGAGTCCATTATGCCTGTCTATGTTCTTAATCCCATCTTGTTTGGTTGAAAAACAAGGGAGTTATAGCCATTTAAAGTTTAAGCCAATCAGATTGCAGCGCACGTGCATGCGCGTGTTTTCATGACAATTATTATATATCATATTGTAGGACATCTTAAAGTATGCCTATGTTTTAAATTTCAAAGCATTTTGTCAAAAAACAGAAAAGATATTGAGATTTTTGTTTCAGCCAATCAGAGCAAAGTGCACGTGCAAGCACGTGCATGCATGTGGATGGTGACCATACCATCTTGTAGGAGTCCTTTATGTCTATCTATGTTCTAAATCCCATCATGTTTGGTTGGAAACCAAGGGAGTTATAGTCATTTAAAGTTTCAGCCAATCAGATTGCAGCGCACGTGCATGCACGTGATTTCACGAAAATTTTTATATATCATATTGTAGGGAATCCTAATGTATGACTATGTTATAAATTTCAAAGCATTTCATCGAAAAACAAAAAAGATATTGAGGATTTTGTTTCAGCCAATCAGAGCAAAGCGCACGTGCATGCGCGTGAGTTCATGCAAATTTGACCATGTAATCATATCTACACATCTTATATATCCTTATATAATGAGTTTCAAAACATTTCATCAAAAAATATAGAAGTTACATCCATATTAAATATATCAGTCAATTCACTCATTTCACGCGCACGCACGTGCATGCGTATGCGCGCAAAATGACCTTCGTTCCGCACACCTACACTACACACCTATTAACCCTAAAAAGGTTTTAGCTCAGTTGGGTGAACAGTTTCTGAGAACACTCGCGGACAAAAAAAGTACCGGAGAAGAAATAAGAAAAAAAATAATAATAGTGCTAATAATGTAACGGGGACCGTTACAGATGTTCCCCAAACGCTCCCCAACTCCCTTTTGGTGCCATATTCCCTGTAAGCTTCATTAAATAAGACAAACTCTGTGCATTTTTTACTTTAACAACGTTTTTCCAGAAGTATACCAATTATATTTCAATTTTAGCATTGCACGCCTGCGCATGTGAATGCATGTGCGTAATGACCATATCATCTTGTCTACACTTTCTATATATTTTAATATACAAATATTAAAGCATTTATTCCAAAAATATTTTTAAAAAATCGCTCATTCAAGTGTATTTTTTATTTTTCTCATTTCACGTGCACGCACGTGCATGCATGTGCATGATGACCATACCTTCTTGTAGGAGTCCCTTATATCTATCTATGTTCTAAATCCCATCCTGTTTGGTTGAAAACAAGGGAGTTATAGCCATTTAAAGTTTAAGCCAATCAGATTGCAGCACACGTACATGCACGTGATTTGATGAAAAATATTATGTATCAAAGCATATTGTAGGTTTCAGCCAATAGATCTTATATGCTTTCATGACTATATTCATGCTGTAATATCAAATGCTATGTTTTGCAAAGGATTATGAAAAAACAAAAAAGATATTAAGATTTTCGTTTCAGCCAATCAGAGCAAAGTACTCGCACGTGCTTGCATGTGCATACTGACCATACCCTCTTGTAGGAGTCTTTATGTCTTTTGTCTATGTTCTAATATATACTTATAATATGAGTTTCAAAGCATTTCATCAATAATTTAAATAGTTACGTTTGCCAATTATATTGGACATTTTATATTGCAGCGCACGTGCATGCACATGTTTTAATGATAATTGCTATATATCATGTTGTAGGACATCGAAATGCATGGCTATGTTCAAAATTTCAAAGGATTTCGTCAAAAAACAAGAAAGATATTGAGACTTTAGTTTCAGCCAATCAGAGCAAAGCGCACGTGCATGCGCGTGAGATTTTGCTATTTTGACCATATCATCTTGTCTACGCTACTAATATATCCTTACTTTGTAAATTTCAAAAGATTTCATCAAAAAATAGAAAAGTTACGGCTATATCCATTACATTGGTCATTTCACATGTTGCACGTGCGCGCTCTTGCAAGCACGTTCGCGCAAAATGACCTTCATCTTATCTACATTTATCAAATCTATATATTCATAACATGCATACTTAATAAAAACATTTCACCTAAGTCGGATGTGTAGTTTACAAGCACGTGCGCGCAAAATGACCTTCCCGGGCCTACACTAGCCCTTAGGAAATTTTACAAGAAGAAAAAAATAATAATAATAATAATAAGAAACAGAGTAAAAACAATATGTTCCCCAACTTCGTTTGGGGAACATAACTAGGGCTAATTGTAACGGGAACCGTTACAGATGTTCCCCAAACGCTCCCCAACTCCCTTTTGGTGCCTTAAGACGAACTCTTTGCCTTTTAGACTATAACAATGTTTTCCCAGAAGTATATTCAGTATATTCAAATTTATGCATTGCACGCATGCGCATTTGAATGCATGTGCGTAATGACCATATCATATTGTCTACACTATTTATATACTAGAAATTACAGCGTTTTATCCAAAAGTATTAAAAAATACGTTTTAATCTAGTGTATTTGTAATTTTGCTCATTTCACGTGCACGCACGTGCAAGCATGTGCCTGTCGACTGTATCTTCTTGTAGGAGTCTGTTATGTTTGTCTATGTACTAAATCCCATCCTGTTTGGTTGAAAAACGAGGAAGTTATAGCAATTTTAAGTTTAAGCCAATCAGATTGCAGCGCACGTGTATGCGCATGTTTTCACGACAACTGTTATATATCATATTGTAGGACATCCTAATGCATGATTATGTTTAAAATTTTAAAGCATTTCGTCAAAAATTAAAAAAAGATATTGCGATTTTTGTTTCAGCGAATCACAGCAAAGCACACGTGCATGCACGTGCATGCATGTGCATGACGACCATACCTCCTTGTGGGAGTCCATTATGTTTGTCTATGTTCTAAATCCCATACTGTTTCGTTGAAAAACAAGGGAGTTATAGCCATTTAAAGTTTAAGCCAATCAGATTGCAGCGCACGTGCATGCGCGTGTTTACATGACAATTGTTATATATCATATTGTAGTACATCCTAAAGTATGCCTATATTTTAAATTTCATAGCATTTCGTCAAAAAACAGAAAAGATATTGAGATTTTTGTTGCAGCCAATCAGAGCGAAGCGCACGTGCATGCGCGTGAGTTCGTGCTAATTTGACAGTGTCACATTATCTACACTATTAATATATCCTTATTGAATGAGTTTTAAAATATTTCATCGAAAAATGTTAAAGTTATAGCTATATAAAGTATATCCGTCATTTCACTCATTTCACGCGCCCGCACGTGCATGTGTATGCGCGCAATATAACCTTCGTGTTGCACACCTACACTACACACCTATTAACCCTAAAAAGGTTTTAGCTCAGTTGGGTGAACAGTTTCTGAGAACACTCGCGGACAAAAAAAGTACTGGAGAACAAAGAAGAAAAAAAAGAATAATAATAATAATAATAATAATAATAAGAAACCGAGTAAAAACAATATGTTCCCAAACTCCGTTTGGGGAACATAATAATAAGAAACCGAGTAAAAACAATATGTTCCCAAACTCCGTTTGGGGAACATAATAAGAAGAAACAGAGTAAAAACAATATGTTCCCCAACTTCGTTTGGGGAACATAATAAGAAACCGAGTAAAAACAATATGTTCCCAAACTCCGTTTGGGGAACATAACTAGATACGATCTCGTTGCGAGCAACGAGTGGGTCTTCCGTCCTATTCTTGATGAGATGAGATAAAATTTTGATTGAGATTTTCGTTCTAAAATAATGATTTTCCATAATCTGTTAAAAAACATTGAACATTAAAGACTTTAAAAAATCAGCTTTAGGCCCCTCACAGCCCCTAATTTTAGGATTCAGCCCTTTTTATTCATATCATCTTAAAGCTCTAACAATTTTGATCATTTTTTGTTCAACAACTATTCAGAGATTCTTTTTCGTTGTCGAGTTATTTGCATAAGAAATATTTAGGGGCCAACCCTTCAACTCCTTAATGGGGTCGTTTAACGAAAAATGAAAGGTTGCATATTGTTCAAACTATTATTTTGAACATCTTTTGTTCAATATTATTTCATAAAATATTCCCAACTTTTGAGATATAAAACGTCAAAGATTTAGCATTCTGGCCCCTTCTGGCCCCTAATTATGTAACATACGACATTAAAATCATAATATATAGCTGTAGATTGTTGAGATAAACAATTTTGCTTCAGTAATGTATAACAAAATATTGACTGATAAAGAGTTATCGATTGAAGACTTCTGGCCCCATCTTGGCCCCTAATTTGAGTGCCCAGCCCCTTTTTCTTGATTTTGCCTTAAAGTTCTTAGGATATTGAACACTTTTTGTTCAACAACTATTCCGAAATTCTTTTTAGTTTTAGAGTTATTTGCAAAAGAAATATTTAGGGGCCAACCCTTCAACTCCTTAATGGGGTCGTTTAGCATAAAATAATAGGTTGCATATTGTTCAGAGCATTATTTTGAACATCTTTTGTTCAATATTACTTATCAAAATATTTCTCACTTTCGAGATATAGAGCGTCAAACGTTTAGCATTCTGGCCCCTTGTGGCCCCTAATTATGTACCATATGACATAAATATTATAATATATAGTTGTAGATTTTCAAGATATATATTTTTGCTTCAGTAATGTATAACAAAATATTGACTGATAAAGAGTTATTCAATGAAGACTTTTAGCCCCTCTTGGCCCCTAATTTGAGTGCCCAGCCCCTTTTTCTTGATTTTGCCTTAAAGCTCTTAGGATTTTGAACACTTCTTGTTCAACAACTATTCAGAGATTCTTTTTCGTTTTAGAGTTATTTGCAAAAGAAATATTTAGGGGCCAAACCTTCAACTCCTTAATGGGGTCGTTTAGCGAAAAATAAAAGGTTGCATATTGTTAAGAACATTATTTTGAACATCTTTTGCTCAATATTGCTTATCAAAATTTTTCTCACTTTCGAGATATAGAGCGTCAAAGATTTAGCATTCTGGCCCCTTGTGGCCCCTAATTATGTAACATATGACATAAATATTATAATATATAGGTGTAGATTTTCAAGATATACATTTTTGCTTCAGTAATGTATAACAAAATATTGTCTGTTTAAGAGTTATTCAAAAAAGGCTTTTGGCCCCTCTTGGCCCCTAATGTATTGAGTCAGCACTTTTTTCTTGATATCATTTTAAAGATTTTGTCATTTTGCACAAATTTTGTTAAGTATGTTTTAACAAAATCGTAATACTTTAAGAGATATGATACAAAATGTCTCGAAAATTCACTCTTGATCCGTGTCCTAAATTTTGACCCCTACCGAGCTTCCATACCATACAATTTTGGAAATTTTCAAAACTATTCTGCAATTCACCTAAGTGTCGTCTATAATCGCTGAAAATTTCAGCTCTCTAGCTTATGCCGTTTTTGAGATTACTCAAGGACAAGGAGACCCTCTAAAAATCACTGAAAGGGCGATAACTCCCGACCGGAAGTGATTTTTTTAAAATTGAATCGGGGGTACAAACTTCAGATAGAAACACATTATCTCTGAAAATTTGAACAAAATCGATCGAACCGTCTTCGAGAAATCTTCTGCAAAAAAATTGTAAAGAAAAAAAAGGAATAATAATAAAAGTGAAAAAGAAACAATAGAATAATAGAAGGGTCTTCCGTTGGAGACGGAAGACCCTAATAATAATAATAATAATAATAATAAGAAACCGAGTAAAAACAATATGTTCCCAAACTCCGTTTGGGGAACATAATAAACACATAAAATATGTCTGATACATCAATATATGGACAACGCTCCGCGCGGCCCGGAGGCATATTTTTTTTTTATCTTTGGGGAAAGTAAACTTGCTGTTTTCTTCATATCCATTCTAACTCTATAAAATAACTTAAGCTTGATAATCTAATATTTTACTTAAAAAAAAATGTTTGAAATGAGTGATAGAAATTAATTTTTTCTCTCTAAAGTGTTTGAAGAAGTTGAATTAAATTCGTTTCTAATAAAAATAATAAATGATTTTCGTAATGTAATCGATGAAATATTATACTTAGGTATTTGATCAGTATGATTTTCTCTATAGGTCTAATACATATCAATATAATGCGTATCTGACCTGTCAATAATTTTTAGATTTAACGATTTTTTGTGAATTTGAAGTTATGGCATATTGTTCAAAAACGAATTTAGTTTGGTGTTAAATATCCTTTGAAGATATTTTTTTTCTACAATACATTGGATAAACGGGTTGAATAAAGTATATCCTCCACCAATTATACTTTGTTGAACACAATTCAAAAATCCTTCATCTTAATATATGTCATGATTAACTCGATATTAATTTATTAATGAACATTTTTATTTACGATACATACTCATTTCCAAGAAATTTCTTGAAATTCATTTTAAGCGAAATATAAACTCTCATTAAAACAAGAATTGATGTTCGGTCTCAGACAATTCAGTAAAATAGATGCAAGTAAATACAGATCAGATTTATTGTTAATCTCGTTTATACTCTCAAACCAGACAATGCTCCACGAGCCCTTCTTTTTCAATTAAAATTAATGGAACAATAATAAGTATAGTGTTCAAAGGTAGAGTTAGATGTAGAAAACAGAAAATTGAATTTGTCAGAGGGGAGAAGGGGCTCAAAACTTTAAAATTAAGGGGGAAATACAACTGAAATGACAAAATATCATAATGATCTATTAAACAATATTATTTTTGTGGAATAAATGGGGGGCTACAAATCATGGGTACCCAAATTACAATACGGTAGAAACACTTTTGCGCTTATCGATTTTCAGATACTTGTAGCTTATTCAATTCCAGAGGCATTTAAGATTCAACTTCCTTTTGAAGTAGTGTTGAGAAAAGTTGATACCAATAACTTCCTTGTGTTAGTGAATAAGTTACGTTTGTAAAGATTGATTTATTTATTATTTTTTGTATGTCCGTCTGTCTGTCATCTCATCTTCCTGCTCAGACTTCTCTTATAATGGTACTTAACAACAAAATCTTTATGGGGGTGGAGTTTGGGGTAGTTGATGGGTGCAAGGGGTCCAGATCTGTAGATCATAAATTTGCAACAAGGCTTCAAAATGTTCGTTTTGGAAAGGATTAGTGAAGGTAGATGTAAAAGACAAAGTTAACATTCTGTGTGACGAATGCTACCAGATGTGTTGCATCACCATTTATTTTACAGCTCAAAGATACAATCCCAGTTCATTATATAGAATTAAATGCTTTCTGAAAAACGGTTTCACGGGGGGACTATATTTTATGCATTTTCTTCTCTAATTAACATGATAATTATGTAAAAAACACTGCGTTGCCAGATTTTTAAGGATTGGCGATTACAGATGTGTGCAGGGACAGACTTGTAAGACGTTTAGGCACCAAAGATACCTGAAGGTGGCTGAGAGATTAATTTCCGTACAAGCATATAACATTACATTTACTACAGTAATTTTGCATCTGTCAAAAAGAAATCAAAGAATCAATATTTAACGCACATTCATACATACATTGCCATAAAGTTCCTATTTTTATTATAGTACATGTATATGTATGCAATATTTCGCTCACCTGAGCTGAATATGCTTATAGAGAAGCAAGGTAAATTTCTTTTTATGTTGCATTATTAAAACCATTAGGGGCAGGGGACATTAATGTCACATGGACATGTTTTTGTTTGTTTGTTTTTTAATGTGAAATTTAACTCACAATAAGCTGATTTAATTAATTTTTAGTAACTCTTTGCAATAACGAATGATTATAAAATGTCATTTACGGAGGTTTTTTTTTCTGTGTACTAGTAATCAATGTATTTAATGCAAGAACGTCATGCACTTAATTAAATTAAGAGAAATCATTTAAACATTAAAGGATGATAAAATGATTGGTGAATAATAATGAAGAGTGTGACGATTAACATCAGTGATCTAATCGGTTAGTAATGTGATGTAATATCATTAACGATTCACAGATCGAGATCCTTTCAAGTAACAGATAGTGCCAGTGGTTGCATTCGGTGATACTTGAGTATAAATAAGTCCCAAAGTTTCAGAAAATAAGAAAAGTTAGCATGGGTTCATCAATTCTCAGAACATTCTTACAGCAAGGGGAGACGACTGTCAAATTTAATTTCCTTTGGATCAAGAGTTTTCCAGTTGTGATTATCCCCCTTTTTAAATTTTTTTGTAAAAAAAAAAACTTCTCTGGCTGCTAAACATGCTCAGCGAAAACATGTAAATTAATGCCAGATCATTTTAAATTGCCAAAAAATAGAGCACAACTATGGTCTGAAAAATAAATTTGATGTCTGCAA
This sequence comes from Saccostrea cuccullata, assembly GCF_032062105.1. NCBI lineage: Eukaryota > Metazoa > Mollusca > Bivalvia > Ostreida > Ostreidae > Saccostrea > Saccostrea cuccullata. Next base: position 1,572 of record NW_026926909.1, on the reverse strand, counting down.
AGCTTTAGATTTCGCACAGAAGACTCTTTCATTCATTAAAGATAAGAAATATTTGATGACTCACATTAAGAAATATGATGAAACCCTCTAAACAGTTATCAAGATGTTTTAATTATAAAGTACGCAATACACAGCAAAAATTCTCTGGACGGGTTCAGTCTAATTATAAAGGAAAAAACCCTCCTCTGCTGAAAATCTTGCAAAAGATGTTAATAAAGTCAAGAAAAACACGTAATTAAATTTAAGGTGTAGCTAAATCTATTTCTTCGGTTGAACGATGTGAAGAAAAGCTTGCATTGGTTGTAAGTTGTTTATGTACAATCTAATACCCCTTCCCCCTTCCTAAAAAAATTAAATAGGGAAGAAAATCAATCGGCAAAGACTGACCGTTTCATCAGAAGGTACATATGAATGTTATACTACATGTAAAAGAGAAAAAATGAAATGAATTTAATATCTATGACTTTTTTTTTCGTTTAAACTTGCTACAGCCAAAATACAAGCATGAAAAAAAATCTTGTTCGATTTCTATCGATCGCTGTAAGAAAAAAGTCTCCTCTCCCTTCACCAGGGGGTCTTTTTTCTTTCCAAGAAACTTTCCTTTAAACCTATATCGATTTGTACCCTTCTACAAGGAACTTGAAAAAAGAAATTAGCATCACAGCGACAGGAATTCTTTATTTTAATCCCCAAATGTTCTTTTCACAGAGTAAAACTCTTAAATTTTATGTTCATGTCCCTAACTCTCGGTCACACACTCAGTAGTAGAATCCAATCAACAAGCCTTAATGAGTAGTTGATTTGATTGAACCAAAGTTTTATGCCAGGGTTTGCAAGTAATAAAATCAGCAGATGGGCTATTAGTGCAGAATATGACGCAACTGTGTATTTTGGGGCGATTTTAAAAAGTATTTAAAGATTTGAACAAAGTTGTTTCTTTAGTAGAGGGATAGCCTAAACGTAATGATTAAAATATAAAAAGAGTATAATTTTACAGTGTAACTCGTTATAACGAAGTCACTGGGACCTTATGAAATTACTTCGCTATATCCTTAATTCGTTATATTCATATAAGAAATTCATGAAAATAATGTATCTAAGGGATACAAAATAACTTCGCTTTATCCGGAATTTGCAAAACTAGTATATATCCGGGCTCGTATTAAACGAGTTTTACTGTATTTTACATGGATAATGAACAAAATTTATTTAAGATTGGGATTGTTTAAATATTTTCATTTCGATTTCAAGAATTTAAATTGAACTTCTTGTAATTCATGTAACCCGCTTTAATACAATTAGAGTATAAGTGGGTGGATAATCCAAAAAAGATAGATAGTGGAATTGAGCTTGAACCTTTCACGCTATTACATCAAAATCACAATGTTACTTAAGTCACGGAGATTTTCTAAATTTCATTGCAAAAGTCAAACAGAAGTTGAAATATCATTTGGAAACTATTTGAAATATTTACTACTGATCTTGACCTTTGACATTAAAATCACGAGGGGTTTTCTGATTGAAGGGAAATTTTGATATAGAATTTCAGGAAAAAAATAAATTACTGTAGAA